>NC_056726.1:1921770700-1922057013 GCF_019279795.1 Protopterus annectens
TAATTGATAAACATTACAGAATAATAATTTCTTGGGGCAGTTAACCTATGTTCTAAAACATAAGACTTTATTTCCTGACTTGTTTTTTATATTGATTTATTGTACCCTTAGATAGAGAGATAAGCTAAGCATCGTGCAAATAACTACTTTTTGTAATCTTAAGGGATGTGCTGTTTCAGCACTTCTTGAAGAAACAATTAAATAATTAATTGTGCAGTGATAATGCAGATGCAGCCGTTTATTCCTGAGCCTGGGTGGGGTTCAGTAGCAAAACTGCCTATATTTTTGATTAATTAGCTGTTTTTTTTTCTTAATATGTATGCAAGTAAGCATATAATATTTTGGCATGCAGGTTGGTAGCATGCTTATTAGAAAGGAGACAGACTACTGGTATGAGTTATGAAGAGAACATTTACCTAATAGTTAAAATATGATGAAGAGTGACAAGTCTGAATCTTTCAGATGGAATTGTTAACACCTTTTTAACATACCAGATTTTATTTATAGGTTTGGATGCAACATCTGGAATATTTCAGCAGCTGTAATTTTATGAATTAGAAATTTTAATTATTCAAACTTCCTGTTTCGAATAGTTAGCCAGAGGCATAACCATCTGCAAAGAAAAAACAAGCTTAGCATATTAACCCTAATTTCAGAAGGAAAAAAAAAATCAGTTATAGAATACTAATTCTATTTAGCTTAAACAGATAGAAGAAATGCAGACAATGAGGAGCTGGAAGCCATGATCAGATTCCTATGAATAGCTGGAGGTGTATTTATATTATTCAAGTCTTTTTTTCCCTACCTTATGATAAGCTTTCCTGAAGTACTTAGTAATAGGATTTATTTTCAATTACTTTTTACACTAGCATTTAAACAGATGCAAGTTTGTTGGAACTGTTATTATGCAATGATTAGCAATGATGTTTAAAAGTGAACCTATATAACAGACAAAACATTATTTCTACTTTTGGAAGATACTATTGTAGATCTGGCATCATTTTTTTCTGGAATCAGCTAGAAAAATAATTTTGCATATGACCTACATTAGCTGTAATAGGATTTATTTTCAATTACTTTTTACAGTAGTATTTAAACAGATTCAAGTTTGTTGGAACTGTTATTATGCAATGTTTAGCAATGATGCTTAAAAGTGAACCTATATGACAGACAAAAAAATATTTCTACTTCTGGAAGATGCTATTGTAGATCTGGCATAATTTTTTCTGGAATCAGCTAGAAAAATAATTTTGCATATGACCTACATAACTTCTTTAGCTGAATTAAGAGAAGGATTTTACTTATTATTATTTTTTCAACCAGGTGTAGACTTTATATTCATGCATAATCATACCAAATTTTGTATGGCAACATGACAAAATGTGCATGTACACAACATCCCGGCATCACTGAAAGGTGCAATAAATTGGACCATGAATGAGGAAGTGAATTGTGTCTTTCTGGATTATACTTCTGCAGTTTTACACTCTAAAGTACAAAATATTCTATGCATGTTCACATAAAATCCAACAACAGAAATCAATATCCACTTTTGTCACTGATTAGCAAATAAAGCGTACATGACTACAAGTAAGACATTAGCATTGTAGCAGGAAAGAAATCTTCATGTGTTATCAGACAGTCCTGTATATTTTATGTATGATTATACTTATTTAACAATAACTATTAGTAATTGAAAAAGACATTTACAAGCATGGAATTTCATAGACTTAATTTGCACAAAGATTTATCTGTTTTCTATTTGATCATAATCAGAATGCTAGTAGTATTTCAGCTTTGCAGTTTTATATATATATATATATATATATATATATATATATATATATATATATGGGTCCACCTTAGAAGATCGACATTCATTTGGTCAACAGCTCATTTGGTCGACAACCATTATTCATGGCAAAAACCTGGGGATTTGCCCCCTCCTTAATGTTGTGTGACCCTGGAGTTGATATATATAGTTAGGAGGGTTGAGGGGGCACAGCCTCCCACGTTGGGTGGTCTTGGGGGTGAAGCCCCCCCACCTATTTTCATTTAAAACATGACAAATTCAACAAAAACTACACATTTTAAATGAAAACAGGTGGGGGGCTTTGCCCACACACCACCCCTAACTATAAATATCATCTCCAGGGTCACACAACATTGGGGAGGGGGGCAATTCCCTGTTAAGTGCCTTGAATACTGTTTGTCGACCAAATGAGCTGTCGACCAAATGATTGTCGATCAAATGGTCTGTCGATCTTTTAAGGTAGACCCATATATATATATATATATATATATATATATATATATATATATATGTAAGCACGCACATATATGTATTATTTATTTATTGACATTTGTTTACCTATAAAATTTGAATAGGAAGAGGTGTCCCTTTTCAGAGGAGGCCTGGGGAAAAAAGCTTCAGTGTATGATTCTTAATGCAATCAATATTTACAATAACAATTTTTATAATGTAGTTTCAGTGGATACATAGCATAATAGTTAAGGTAATAAAAGCTGTATAGATATTCAAAAACATTAAACTTACAAGCCTTGTACTGAGACTATACAGAGACAAGAATGGTGTATGAGCTAGGTAGAAATAGTTTAATAAATACAACAGAGTGAGGTATTAGAGGAGATAAGTAATTTTAAGTGTTAACAGTGAAGTAGTTATTAATTTGTGTTAATTGGAAGTATGTATAGTAGTTTAAGAACTACAATAAATTGAGGTATTAGAAGGGGTAAACAGATTAAGTGATCTAGCACGTTAAGGAGATGTATAAGAAAGATGATGAAGGGTGTTAGAGAGCTATGTCCTAGATAAGGAGCAGGGACAAAGCTAACATGTCCTAGATAAGGAGCAGGGACAATGCTAACATGTCCTAGATAAGGAGCAGGGACAAAGCTAACATGTCCTAGATAAGGAGCAGGGACAAAGATAACATGTCCTAGATAAGGAGCAGGGACAAAGATAACATGTCCTAGATAAGGAGCAGGGACAAAGATAACATGTCCTAGATAAGGAGCAGGGACAAAGCTAACATGTCCCTGATAAGGAGCAGGGACAAAGCTAACATGTCCTAGATAAGGAGCAGGGACAAAGATAACATGTCCTAGATAAGGAGCAGGGACAAAGATAACATGTCCTAGATAAGGAGCAGGGACAAAGATAACATGTCCTAGATAAGGAGCAGGGACAAAGCTAACATGTCCTAGATTAGGAGCAAGGACAAAGCTAACATGTCCTAGATAAGGAGCAGGGACAATGCTAACATGTCCTAGATAAGGAGCAGGGACAAAGCTAACATGTCCTAGATAAGGAGCAGATACAAAGCTAACATGTTGTAGATAAGGAGCAGGGACAAAGCTAACATGTCCCTGATAAGGAGCAGGGACAAAGCTAACATGTCCTAGATAAGGAGCAGGGACAAAGCTAACATGTCCCTGATAAGGAGCAGGGTCAAAGCTAACATGTCCCTGATAAGGAGCAGGGTCAAAGCTAACATGTCCTAGATAAGGAGCAGGGACAAAGCTAACATGTCCTAGATAAGGAGCAGGGACAAAGATAACATGTCCTAGATAAGGAGCAGGGACAAAGCTAACATGTCCTAGATAAGGAGCAGGGACAAAGATAACATGTCCTAGATAAGGAGCAGGGACAAAGCTAACATGTCTTAGATAAGGAGCAGGGACAAAGATAACATGTCCTAGATAAGGAGCAGGGACAAAGATAACATGTCCTAGATAAGGAGCAGGGACAAAGCTTACATGTCCTAGATAAGGAGCAGGGACAATGCTAACATGTCCTAGATAAGGAGCAGGGACAAAGATAACATATCCTAGATAAGGAGCAGGGACAAAGATAACATGTCCTAGATAAGGAGCAGGGACAAAGATAACATGTCCTAGATAAGGAGCAGGGACAAAGATAACAGGCAGAAAGGAAGTCTTTTAGTAATGGTTTGAAAAGACTGATATAGAAATTTTATTCCAAGTTCTAGCTACACTACCCGAATAATGTGTGTGTGTGTGTGTGTGTGGTGGGGTCTATATCCCATTGTCGAATGCACTAAACATCGAACACGTCTTAGTCCAACCCTATTTCTTGAATCTTCATTCGTCGAATGATTGTTTCAGTGAAACTCTTTCCCACAGAAAGTAATAAGTTGGCCAACCTACCGACCTCTACAAAAACAGCATTATTTAAAACCCACCCCTGTGGGGGGCTATGCCCACCACATCCCCCACACCCCCCTAAGTATACCATCTCCAAGATCGCACTGCAGTGGGAAAAGGGCAAATTCCCAACAATGACCCACTGGTTACTTACCATGGGAAGAAGTTCGCTGAGAAGATTGTTCGATGGATAAAGACTTCGACAAATAGAGTTTGACGAAGGAGACTGCGACGTTTAGTACATTTGACAATATGATATAGACCTGTATGTGTGTCTATATATATATATATATATATATATATATATATATATATATATATATATATATATATATATATATATACATATATATAGGTTTAGCACAATTTATGAAAATGCCATAATATCGAATCCCATTTTTTTGACACTGAAAATATCAATGCCCACTACATTGAAGGACCAGAGCTACAAACATTGTCTCAGGGTAAGTAACCACTTGCCAAAAAAGAAAGAAAAGCCAAACCATTCCATACCTAACCCACCCAGGTTGGGGGGCTGCTCCTCCCACACACCCCTAACTAAATATACCAACTCTGAGAGAGCACTACAGCAGGTTACTTACCCAGGGAAGATCTTTCTAGCTCCAATGCTTCGATGAAGTGGGCTTCGATATTTTCAGCTTTGACAAAATGGGATCCGATATTATGGTACTTCGACAAAATAAGGTAGACCTATATATATATATATATATATATATATATATATATATATATATATATATATATATATATAGATATATATATATATATCAATCATATGTTCAACACTTCAAAATGCCGAATTTCATATGGCTGAGACCATATGATCGACATTTGAAATGTTGAACATATGAAATTCAAAAGTAAAAAACAAAAAAACACTTACCTAAGCACTGCTAGCAGGGGGGTAAGCCCCCCTACATCAGAGCACCCCACGGCTCCCGTAACTTAAATATACCAACTCCGAGATTGCACTACAGTGCAGGAATGGAAATCTTTCCATTCCGCACTATATGGAGATGCCAGTTCCGCATTGTCTGCATTTCAAATGTCGATCATATGGTCTTGGCAATATGAAATTCTGCATTTTGAAGTGTCGCCAATGTGAAGGGGAGCCATATATATATATATATATATATATATATATAAAATTGTATAGATTCACTTTGAATCATCGAATGTTCAGAACATCGATGTTCTGATCATCGAGACCAGAACATCGAAGGTTCAAAATAAACCATAAAAACACCAAAAAACTCACAAAAACTATGTTATGCAGGGGGTATTCACCCCCCCCACACCCCCTACTTTAATATTCCAACTCCAAGATTGCACTACAGTGGGGTAAGGAAAATCTCCCATTTACCGCTATATGCAGTAGCGCTAAATGGGAGATTTTCCCTACCTGCAATGGCAACACTCAGATGGCACACACACACAACATTCAGGGCACCTTGCTGCTCTGCATACACACCCAACATTCTACAATCTCACTTACCTGGCACTTCCACTTTAAACCTTCGATGTTTTGAACATCGATGTTCTGGTCTCGATGATCAGAACGTCGATGTTCTGAACATTCAATGATTTAAAGTGGAACCATATATATATATATATATATATATATATATATATATATATAGATATATAGATATATAGATATATATAGATATATATATATATCCCAGATCATTTTTTGGGAAGTTGATGTTGGATGATCGATAAAAATATTGCCTAAGAGTCTTATTTCATTTCTGTCTCAGAGTCTTCTACCAGTGGGACAAACGTTAAGCACCAGCAATGGGAAGTGCTCAGGGGGCATTCCCTGACTATGCCCAAGAGCATCCTACATTGCTGAACTGCTCATTATAACATGGGAAGTCAACGCAGCAACACTCTAAAGGTACTTCATCACTGGTACTTGCATGATTTGTTCACTATAGGGGAGGGTGGTGACAAATAGTGAAACATAAATTATGAGCTTCATCCTACAATTAAGCTCCCATTTCAGTGCAGCACTGTGGCATAATACCTGTCTCCCCCACTACAAACATCCAACCCTCACAATGCATACCTTTCAACCTCTTAGCTCAAGAAACAAGGGGAAAATTAAAAGTAATGGTTGCAAAGAATCAATATCAAGGCAGCAACTTCATTCACATGCTTAGAAACTTGCTAGAATAACATGCCTAAATGATGGCAATTAAGTCTGAAGCTCAAATGTCTGCCATAATTATTTATAGCTCCATTAAACATTGATTTACTAGAACAATTAAAAACTTTACAAGGAACAGACCAAAGGAGCAAATAAAAACATTTTCACCCCACATATACAGTAATACATACATCACACACACACACGCACACACACGCACACACACACACACACACACACACACACACACACACACACACACACACACACACACACACACACACACACACACACACACATTTGCACATGCACAGACAGGGAGACTCAGATAGTAAAAAAAAGAAAAACAATTGCTCCCACAAGCACACCTTCAAAGAATATTATGATCTTCTTCTTGTTTCATGGAACAGCCCACTGATATGATAGTTGAACAGCATTTCTGATGTCATCAGCAAGTGTGCAGTTTGATGGAATAAGGATAATTACATGTTATTTAAAAAACAGCCTGGCAAGTGAATTTAAATGATTTATTTTCCTTTTTCTATTTTTTCATTTTTTCATTTGTTTGTTTAACTGTATTTTCTTAGAAACTCATGTACCCAGAAAAAGACATATGACTTTCTGTATATTTTTGTGTTTCATTTTCTTTTATTGTGCTGATTGTGCTGTGGCCCCACAGCCAGTACCCTGAGTTGTCCCTGATTTTATATCTAATTCCTAAACTTTCTCCATTAAATCTATTTCCCATCATGAGTCTAAATGCTGATATTACATGTGTGATGCATTTTACTTTGAACACATTTATCTCTGCAATTACCTGGATTCACTATACCATTCATTTATTTTCCTTAATTGTAAAACAAATCACTATTTGCACATGGAGAGTTGTCTTCTCCACTGGAAAACTATATGTGGAATTAGAATCACCTGCAGATAGTATCATAAAGTTGTGCCCTTCACTGTAGCTTTGTGGAGTCTTGTACATTTTCTTATTGACCTTTACAGAGGTACTGTTTATATTATAGATCAGTCATGCCTTATCATATTGCACTATTTCTATACATTTTGGTTGCATTATCTTGATACCCTCCATTGTTTTGTTTCAACTTTTCTTTCTAAACCTGCAATGAAAATGGTCTTTGCCAGTCTGGAAATTCTAGGTTAGCAAATACAATTGTGGCATGTTAAGGGATTTGGAAAGAATGAGGTCAGATAGAGAGACACTAGAGTTTCCATGTCTATCTGAAACGGCCATCATAATCTCTTTTCTCCTTATTGGTTTTCATGATCATTCTGACAGACAATTTGCTTCCAGCATACTGCAGTCTAGTCATGTCCATACACTCTCAGTTAGCTTGACATTTTATTCAGACAGTGTGTTTCATTACTCAGGTTAATTAGTACAGTTCAGTATAATGCATTTAAAGAATGATCCAACAATTTAGTGCATCTTCTTCCAAATGAAGTTATTACCAGCAAGCCAGAGTCATGGAGCCCCTAACATGTGGCCAGGGGTATGAAGTTCCTGCCATGGCATGACTGCACCTCTGCCCTACCTAACTTGGTTGACATACAATTGCTCTATCAATTTCCAACTCCACCATTTAGCAACAGCTGCCTGTCTTTATCAAAGTGGCATTCTCTGAGTAGAGTTGGCCAAGAAGAAAGTATCCCTTATTTATTGTTCATTATGCCTTCCAACCTTCACATACTTTACAAACTCAATACCTTCAATTTTCCATACCAGGTTTAGCTGTGCCGCCTGTCTCACCTTATTCAGTGAGATAACCTTCTCACATTCAGGCCTTAAGCAACTCATCGTGTCAGAAGGCACTATTTATTTTACCACACTGTTACCATTAATGTCTGCACCTGAGAAGGTTGTACTGCCTAACTACTCTTATTCTGAGCAAAGTAACCCTTCAGTCCATATAGCCACCTCCTGCTGTGACAACTTTTATCCTGAGAAGTCCATACTGTCTTCCTCACCCTTTTCTTCCAGTATAGTAAGCATTTATCACAAAATATATGTGGGAGTTGGAAATTTGATCCTTTTTAGTTAAACATTTAATATGAATGTAAGGTATGAGTAATGCAGCAGAGGGTCCGTCCTGGTTAGTGTTTAAATCTGAATTGTGCCATTTTAGTTTGCAACTTCAAAAGACAGATTGGGTTTTAAAATGTCAGCTGAAATGTTACTGGGAGAGGAGAGATGAAATATAAGAAGGGTGGATGCCAGAAAAATCTCCTTTTGAATGAGTTGGTGGTTACACACACGCGCACACATGCACACGCACACACACAGTATTGGATTCCTGAGCTTGCTCCAGATTCTTGATAGATGGGGTGATTTAACTTTAGCTTTTTTTTTTTGGCTAAAAGGCTTTTGGAACATTTTCTAAATGTGCTAAGAAAGGACAAAGGAATTAGCTATGAACTTTGTCTAAAGAAGGATCAGGGCAAGTTAGTGTCCTGCAAAAATATTACTGATGATGAAACGCGACACATCTGTTCATCAATGTTTAGCTTTTTCTCATGATAAAATACTTCCATTAATACCAAATGAAAGTAAGACGATTTTAGCCAAGGTGAAGTCTAGGGAAGAGATATTGCAAACCATGTAGTGTTTGGCAACACTCAAAACTACTGACATTGATGGGTTACCATTCAATAACTTTAAAGCAAAGCATTTAGAGATGTTTTGATGGAACCATTATATAATTATTTTTAGGAAAATTGAATGATTGTATTTAAAAAATGGGCAAATATATGATTATCTTAGGCAATCACAGGGTTATTTCATTGCTGAAACTGGAAGTCAAGCTAAAATATTGGCTTCCTGGTTGGAATCTAATTTGCCAACATATATACCTATTATTAGGTTATGGCTGAGTTTACAGCATGGAGTGCAATGAAACAGCAGCCTGACCAGGGCACATAATGTAGATTTTCAAAAGACTTGATTTGATTGAATGGAATAATATTTGTGCTTTATTGCAAGTGTTTGGCATTCCTGATAGTTTATTTGTAAGTGTAAGTTGCTACACACAGATGCCACAGCTCCTCTGTTTATGAATGGTTTGCTTCCTTGGCAATATTACTGACAAAATGTACCTGCCAAAAGCATTTACTTCTCCTATCCATGTTATACTTATTGGATACTGTTTAGACTATATGCCTTTAAGGGCACAGGCTGTATAGGGTAAAAATACAGGCAAGGTAACCTCAGTTTAAATGCCCTGATTGCCAAAGTCTGTACTTTATTACATAGTTAGGCAATCTAGTTGTTAGTATACCCATGGTTCTGAATACATTTAAAAATGGTTTGCTGTAACTGAGACAGCAACTTGATTATAGTAAGATCAAATTTGTCTCTTGATTTGTGAAGCTCTGAGTCTGTTGTAATGATTAGACATTTCTGATTGTCACCCAGTGTGCTTATTTGGGCATTACTTGGTCTTTAAGCATATCCCATTAGTGTAACTGTATGCAAAACCTATTGCATGATATCTGGATAATAGGTTAATTTGTGAAGTGCTCCATTCTTGTCTTTCTTGAGTACAGCTCAGGTCATCAAAATGCTATTTCTTCCTAAGGTGTTATCTTGTTGAGAGATCTTCATATTGTAGATTCTAACTGTCTTAATAAATGGCAATCCAGTGTGATGAATTTTTATGGCAGAGCAATCTGTAAAGACATAGAAGGAGGAGAATGTACGCTTCCAAAAATCAGGAAGGTCAAAGGTCAAGCAGTGCTAAGTTCTGTGGATTATGATTCAGTGAGGGATGGTTTATATTAGTAATATTTAAGGCTGTCTTAAAAGCCTATTTGTTGTTGTGAAATTGGGAAATGCTTCAAGCTTCCCATGCCTGTATGTGAGGGATATTTATCACAGGGTATGGAATCCTAGTGGGCTTGTAATACAGTATGAGCATAAATTTATCTGCATACAAATTATATCACAATTGGCTTTTTTCCATTCTACCTACGTCACATATTTGGGTAATTTCATCAGTTTTATTGGCAAATGAGAAATTATGTGAAACAGTTGAATTACTAAAGGACATGTATGTCTGTCTGACATACAAGATGGACAGGGTCATTTATACTTTCATTAGAAGGAAGGGGTCAAGGGATGAGTTTGAAAGTGTCTGCTATGGTGGCAACATTTTGAGATAATGGCATGTATTTCTCAAATGTTGATTGTACAAGGCAGTTCAGCTTCTTGGTTGGAGGGTCACTGTAGAAGAAGATAGGATGCTACCCAAAGGTTTGTTTCAAAAGGTTTACCTTTATATCATCAATCTCAATATGGGCGACACGACTACCACGAATGCCGAAATGCGGACGTCTCCAACATCGAATTCCAAATATGCGAACGACAAAACCTTGCCCCTTTTTGACCCATGGTAGCAATGGTGTGAAAGTGTGGCATGGCCGAAAATGTCGAATGATTTTCGATGTTTAAAATTTTTCGCAGTTTCGGTTCACATAAACTGCGTCCATTAAGTGGCCGTTCGACAAAGTGTGATCGATATAAAGGTAAACCATTTCAAAACTGAGGTTGAGGGATATTTATAATTTATTTTGGCAATGAAGAAAAGCAGTCAGAAATTATTGTATAATATATTACAGACATGTAATTGAGGTGCTGCCCTACAGTATCCCTAATACAAATTACCAAAAAATATCAGTGTTGGATACTTTGTAACATAAAAATCCAAAAAACGTTTCTGAAACCAAGAACACCAATACCACGACAGGAATGACCAGGACCAATCAATGTAAAATCTTCTTTATTTGTGTTAAAATCAGCCAATACAGCCCTATAGCACCACAGATAATCCAACAATTGATACAGCCAGAATGGCCCAAAGCCACCACAGACAATTCAAAAGTTGAGCGTGCTTTCCCTTTGCCCAAGGCAAAGCTTCATCAGAGCAATCAATTCCAAGTAAATCAGTGACTATATAACTTCCTGTTCAATTAATCAATTAAATCATTGCAATACCATTATGTGGTTCATATTCCATATGCTATACTTATGCAAAAAATGTACAAATGTGATATTTAAGAAAGGTTTAAAACCAAAATAGCAAGACATTCAAAATGGTCGCAGAATGTTGTAAAAATTATTCGCTGAACTAAAAACAGTTTGTTCATGTATAACCTGATTTGCATAACCATTACAATTATCAAATAAATATGAATATCAAAATTAACAGCCTGAACCTGTATCAACAGTGATCTACATATAAACAATCAATAGATAAATAAAAAATCCCTACATATTCAATAGTTAATATACAATGTATAAACCATAAAGCAAGTAGAATCATGAAAAAAGAAAAAAAATAATAATTCAACATGTGTCTATAAATAATTGTGCATCATGTAAAAAATTAACAATATTCAAACATACTTTGTTGAATAATATGTTATAACTTAGCCTGCCTCAATTTCAAAACGCTATTAATGCTAATATTATCGGTAAGACCTGGGGGCTTGCTGGCATCAATTTTAAGCTGCCAAAAGAGTTCACGGAACTCAATTCTTGATTCTCAGTTGTCCCCCCCTGGATCAATGCTGATTTGTTCAATCACAGCAAATTTTATATTCATGTTCTTACAAAATAAAGAATGTTTATAAAAAGCATTAGATTCCTTGTGTTTATCAATTTCATAAATATGCTCGTAAATTCTTTTCCTAAGAGTTTTTTTTTGCATAAGTACAGTATGTGGAATATGAACAACATAATGGTATTGCAATGATTTAATTGATTAATTGAACAGGAAGTTATATATTCACTGATTTACTTGGAATTGTTTGCTCTGATGAAGCTTTGCATTGGGCAAAGGGAAAGCGCGCTCAGCTTTTGAATTATCTGTGGTGGCTTTGGGCCGTTCTGACTGTATCAATTGTTGGATTATCTGTGGTGCTATAGGGCCGTATTTGCTGATTTTAACGCAAATAAAGAAGGTTTTACATCGATTCGTCCTGGTCATTCCTGTCGTGGTATTGGTGTTCTTACTTTGTAACATAAGACAACAAATGCAGTTGCTTTTCATTAATCAAGTGCATTACTTGAAAAAAATATATAATATGAGATTATACAGAGCAATGCCTTCCACAAAGTATAAATGAATGATCTGCATTCAACATAATATAATGTGACTATGCTAAAAATGAGAACAACTAAGAGCTATTTAATAATTAGAGTATAGAATAAAATAATATGAATACATTGGCTCCAGTAAAATATTGCAATAGCTACACTGGGTCCAGTAAAATACTATAATAGCTAACAACCAAATAACTAAGTGCATTTATGAATAACAGCGGACAAGTAAATGTGCTCTACCAAGCAGTTTTTTATAGCTATATAAAAATGATGATGGAGAGTTACTGGGGTATACTTTCAACCAGTTTAGAAAGTTTGTAGGACTAATAAGGGAAGACTTCAATAGTTCACCTTGCAAAGCCACCCTCATGATTCCCTGCCTCTCAAACAAAAAATCTGTGGTGCCTAATATTCAAAACAAAATGGTGATTGAGATCACTGTATTGTAGGCAAAAGGCCAAATCTGTTGAAGTAAACAGAATTCCTTAATGCTGTTAAATTCTTTCCCAAAGTGGACTTCAAGCATGTGTAATAAGTGATCTAACTCCTTATTATGTAAGTCTGAATTACTGTACAGAGACCAATGTGGTCTCAGATAAAAAAAACATGTAATGTAATGACTTGTAAAAAGAGTAACCTGCTGGAAAAAGTATGAGTGTGTAAGTTGGAAAATTCTGTTTATTTAAAAGCATATGAGAGATGCAGAGTGAAGACGGGAGCAAAGCACATCTACTCTCTACACAGGACAAGCATACCCTATAGAGTAACAGTGTTCCCTTATGCTAATCAGCTGCTGGTCAATACAGGTCATAAATGCAATAATATCCACACACTGAAGGAGTATAATCCTTTCCTTCAATCCTTTTTTAGGAGCAAGTTGCCTGTAATTTCAGCATTCTTCTTAACTGCTCAGATTTCTGCAGAACGTCCAGATTTTTGCCTCATATCTTAGGTCTGTTCCTCATAAAATCTGATGTTTTCTGTCAGGTTTCTGGCAAATCACTGAGGATTGAAGTCACAAAATAAAGATGTACATTTGAGTTTCAAACTTCATATACTTCTGAAAATGCACTGAGCACAGAAACTGTTATTCTAGTATCTTTCTAAGTTTATGAGAATAATATTTAAAATCTGACTGCATTTTATAGCCTTTTCCCCTATTATTTTAGGTTTTATCCATCTTTCTTGTGCTAAGAGGTAAACCTTTCAATTTGTATAAATGCCTTATACCTGTGGGCATGTGTCATGCATGGCCTGTGAGGTGGTGATATTTTGAATGAAAAGTCAGATTCTTGGTTTACCAAATTCCTGGCTCGCAGAAGGTAGTATAGTATTGATCTAGTTAAGCTCCTCTGTTCACCCCAGAATGACTTTCACATTCTGGGATCAAGGATGATATATATACCACATGGGGACACTCTTATCTGTTCCCCTCAGTGTAGATAGAATGCCCAGTAGAAGTGATCTCTTTAAGTCTGTAAGTGAAAAAATAAAATTTAGCATTATTGTTAGAACACCATTTGTAAACCAGTGCTTGTTCTTTCCCTGTCTGTTAAATTAATTGATTTGACCCTTTTCTTTGAATCTTATAACCTACAATCTAAAGCCCAACCCCCTCCCCAATTTCACCCTATACAGAATATACCTTAAGAATGCCTTGGATAACAATCAACCACCCTGCTTCATCACTTATAAATATGCATTGTTTCTGCAGGTCAGATGCTTCTCCAGTAAGGAATGGATGCGTCAAATGATGAGCCAGACTGATGCCTTAGGTTTCCATATGTCTCTTCAATAAGCTTTGAAACTGTTTTTCCATGTCTCTATGTTAGTATTGGTCAGCTGGATCAACTTGTGTATAATAACTTGCTAACTATAAGAATTCCACTGATTAAAGAGTGCCAACACCAGCAATATGATGTAATTGCTGGTGTTGGCACTTTTATGATGTAATTGCTGCCGTTCATGCTGACTTTGTGCAAAGCTTTCATGACACAAGGCAGCAAATTCTTACTAGGAAACCTCTTATCTGCCTTGCATAACTGGAGTGATCGCATCATTTTAGTAACTAGCTGATTTCCCAGTACTTGGTAAAGTCATGCGCTTCTCAAGTATGAATCACAAATATCCATTCTGCTATACATATCCTGATGGTTCTTGCCACTTCCTCTAGCCTCTTCCTGAAAAACGGATATCTCAAATCCAAATTTTCAGATGAAAACTTGTGCTGTGTGAGAAGTGACCCTTTTTTTTTTTTTTTTTTTTTACTGGGAGCCCATGAATCCATTATCTACCAACCTGCATGGCTTTTATACTCTCACAGATTTCATGCACTATCATCATACCTCCCAACTGTCACAAATTACTTGGTTTTAATGAGTTTTGGGGTACAAATAATGGGATGCCATGATTCCCGAGTGGCACCCCTTAATTTCTGATTTTTTTGTATTTATTTTTTCACTTTTTGTTTTTTATTTTTCGCAGTTTTGGAGCTGACGTCAACGCGTGCAATGACGTCCGCTCTGTCAGAGCTTCCAGCCTGTCGGAATTGAGCTTGCGCACGTATTTGGTTCAAATACTGTGTGAGCGGGAAGGGAGAACAGAAAGGATATATTTAGAAGGCTCGTTGGCTGTATTATCACTCCTGGATTTAGAAGGCCTCGCTCTGCAAGTGAAAAGAAAGGATGCATCTTCGGCTTCTTCGCTCTGAAGTGGAATAGAAAAGATTTATTTTTGCTCCTGCTGCCTGATTTTATTTGTAGAAGGCTCTGTCAGTGAAACATAAGGAACCTAGCTAATGGTCCTGGCTCCTGCTGCCTGGATTTATTTGTAGAAGGCTCTGAAAGTGAATGGTTTATGTGGAAAGAGTGTGTGTGTGTGTGTGTGTGAGTGTGTGTGTGTGTGTGTGTGTGTGTGTGTGTGTGTGTGTGTGTGTGTGTGTGTGTGTGTGTGTGTGTGTGTACACTGCTGACAAAGGGAAGCAGTAAAAAGCAATTATGCTGAGCATGTTAGCCAGTGACCCTGCAATTTAATGTGCATCTTAACAAAAAGGTGTAATGTTTCTCATACATAGTATACTACAGAATTAATAGTCAGGTTTCTTTCTTCTTTAGTGCCTGTAGTAACGTCATTAAATGTGGTTTTAGAAAGAAAGCTCTGATTGTATGCTAGGGAAAGTATACAGTGCAAGGATCAGGAGCGGTCATCTATTTCATGTGTTGCAGATTGTCTTGTTTGTTGGTTTTGAGAACGTGCATGATGTCGCGCAACCTTTGGTCTGTTTTTGAACATGTATGATGTCACACGGCCTTTGGCTCACATCAGATTGAACACCAGCGCATTTCTTGGCTGTGTTGTAAGGGTTCAAAAAAAAAGATGGTCTTCATTGAATTTTATTGATGTTGTCCCCCTTTCACTTTCCACTATCATGTGCTATTTCTGTGTTTCTTTCCATTTTGGAAATGGTAAGGAAATGGAAGCTATTTCATCCTATTCCATAAGTACTACTCTATGTTTTAAGAATGTAAATAGGGTTTAAGTACATGCAGAAGACAATAATGGGTTTGCATCATCAACACTGACTGCTTGTGGCTTAACTCTGTTGCATTTATTGGTAGTGTCCTTTTCAGAAATGTGGTGTTATACTTGAAGGAAGCAAATCAGTCATTTCTGCTTTTGCAGCTTGTTTTCTATTGTTCATGGCTTGGACCTTAGACTTGTTTTGTAAATGTTTAAATTTGTTTTATTTTTCTACTCAGAAGGTCTGCAGTAGTAAACTGAAATGTTTTATGAGTGGTTTGGTAAGTTTTCATTCCTCTGCATAGGTTTATCTTTCCTGTAGTTCAGTAAACCCATTTCTTTGTGACATTTAGGTAATTAAATCCACTGTTTTAAATTTCACATGTTAATCTCTATATGTATTTCTTTTTTTTTTTTTTTTTTGCAGTTTTGGCTTTTGTTGCCTATCAGTCATCTGGATTGACAAAATAAAACATGCACTAGAAATGCAGATGCAGCAACCTCTTCATTAGTTACATATCTCTTTAATGTGGAATTATTTAGATGACTTTTACTTCAGAGATTGTCATTGTGTGCATATTTACTGGTGGATTGTAGAAGTTTGAGTAGACTTTTATGATGGGAATGTTCTGAATTGGGCAGTTTTGTCATTATTGGTTTATGCATTTTGTTTCATTGCTTACTGGAAAAATGTTCAAAACAATAAATTTTAAACATGCGCTAACAAGTGTGCTGTATTATACAAGGAATATAATTTAATACAGTCAGGAAGGTGCATCAAAGAACACATGTATGTTTCATGTGCAAGGGGCCTATGATATGAAAACAGCCCAGTGGTTATCTTTATCCACCACTGGACAGATGCATTTTCTTTGAATGTGGGTTTAAATGCTGTTTCAATGAATGTGAGTTTCAAGGGCAGACAAGTTTTAATACTAAGTATATTTTCATTGTGAGACTGTATTGCTTTGTTTAGCAGATATCTTAGTGTTTTGCCTATAAAATGTAAAATAAAAGTGTTAAATGAAGTCCAGTCCAAATAATCATTGAAGAAGTAAAGCAGTATGCACCATTGCAGTGTTTATGGTAAATGGGGAAAAAATAGCCAAGTTATGGGAGATTCTGGGCCCATGTTTTGATTATGTGTTCTTCAGGTTGCTTTTGAAAGTTGGCATCCCACAATTCCATTGGAGTGGGCGGGGTTACACAATTATGTATGTAAATTTTATGGTAACCAGCATACAGATTTGTACCTATTTTTCATGGGCCTTGTCCAGATTTTTGACGTTTCCAGGTTGAGGTATGACTATCACTGCTGGTGCCAGACACACTCATGGCTCCAGTGACTGAAACTTTTGTAAATGGAAGAGGAATGGATACCTGTTGGGCTAGATGGACAAAGAACTATGGATGGGTCACCACTTCAGTGTTGTTACCCCTGTGGTCATTGTTCAGCTTGTAAAGCAGTTTTAAAAAAGAAAATTCTCTTCTGCTAACACTTCTTGTGTTCTTGATATTAGATCTTTTAGCACATGTATATCAGAATGGGTGATTTATCTAGCTTATTGCAGGTGTTCTGCCTTCTATGTTGGCAAAACATCCCGCCAATTTGGATCTCTGAACATTTTAGTAATATTAAAAATTGTCATACTTTCAATGCTTTATATAAACATATGATCAAACATCCTACAGCTAGTTTTGGGTTTATTGCTATTTGTGACACCCAACCAATTACCCAGTAATCAAGGAGCCTCACTCCTCACCACTAGCACCAGTGGGGGACACACATTGAGAGGATGACAAGTACACACACAGTAAAGGTCAATTTCCCTTAACAGCACACAGAGACCACAGTCAGTCTGGGGATGGATTCTCTCTCTTTCTCCAGATCCCCAATAAGACTCCCCTCTGGCACAGCTATAGAGTTGAGATCTCAGCTGCGTGGCCAAGCCAAG
Organism: Protopterus annectens; assembly: GCF_019279795.1. Taxonomy (NCBI): domain Eukaryota; kingdom Metazoa; phylum Chordata; order Ceratodontiformes; family Protopteridae; genus Protopterus; species Protopterus annectens. The sequence continues at coordinate 1,921,788,657 of NC_056726.1, forward strand.
ACCTCCACCACCCTCTCTGTCCAACCAGTGCTTTTTGTTCCTGCCCAAGTAGCTGACATACACACACTCTGAGATTTGATTTTTACACAAACACACACACACCTGGGAAAGGCTGGCACAGGTTTACTAGCTATGGGCCCTTTTGCCCAGATTATAAGGTAGTTATTACTGCCACCAGCCAACTCATTATCAGCTACTTTAAGGCCCTTAACAAAGGGTGTCCAATCATACTGTGTAATGTTACTATTAATCCAAATTGTAGTTTGAGCAAGCAAAAGGCTATTAGGAGTGGCCCACAGCATCACCAAATAAATATGCAAGGACTCTCAGGACATAAATCCACAATGAAAGGTTTAAATATATTTAATAACAAATAATAAAAGAACAAGAAAATACTTGGTAAATAATCACAGTTGCATCAGAGTTAAAAATCACAGGAAATATTTAAAACAACATTGCATGACAGTCTCAAATAAATAAAGAAAATATCTAAGCTATACTTCACTATATTCCTGACTGTATCTGAGAAATTTCTGTACCCTAGTTAACTTACAGAGCAACAAGCAGGCAGGTGTGGTGAGTGGATGTTCTTGTTAGGTCAAAGACAAAACATAAAATGCTCAGTCTCTCTCTCTCAAAGAGTTCTTCAATTAATATTTCAAATATTACTGCTGGAGTAGTTTGGATCATGATATCACTTCTTGTCATCTGACTATCCCAGGTGAAAACCCCCACTGCAGCTGGTAGCATTTAGCATCTACCTGTGACAATACATACACCTCATATCATTTGGCAAATGGTGAAAGTTGTAAAATAATTTACTTTCCTCCAGATTTAAAGACAATACAAAAAAACTTCTAGTTCTAGACATTGTCTGTTACTGCACTGAAACTGAAAGATAACATCTCTTTTGTTTAATGCCCATCCTTAAAGTAACTCAACCTCAACCATTCTTCTTAAGTTTTTCAAGTTAATCTCCTGTGTTTCAGTCTCCCCTGTTAAAATACATACATCTAAACAGTTACAATAGTGCATATACATTTCTGCTCAGTACCTCACAAAATATCTCTTCAGCACACATCTGTACAATATGAAATACAGTTCTAATACATCTGTAACACAAGAATCTTACATGAAGCATGTTGACATTCACAAATGACAACCATTTACAAAATTCCAGACATCTGTGCTGGCAGTGTCTCCCTTTTGTTGCACTTCTATATAAATTATATTAATATTCACAAATATGTCATTATTTATAAAATTCCAGCTAGCTGGGCTGGCAGTATCTCCTTTTGATACACTATTGATGGAATATGTATCTGGAGTTTTAATAAGTTATGACTGCATTACACTTTAAATCACAATGAATGTACTTGAATTGTTAAACTAGTTTCTTTGTTTCCACCTGGTTTGAATGAAGTATTATGACTGGCTATGTAACACTTTTTTGGGAGGGACTTTTAAATGCTATATATGTATATGCAGTCTGCTTAATTAAATATTTGAATGCATTTTTGTTTTTTCTGGTTTGCACTGAAGAAGGTTTGTGCTAAAACAAGTCTGCTGGCTTTTATGTGAATTGAATAAATCTTATTTACATCAATTGAATGCTGGTCATATTTTGTTTTTTGTGTATCATCTGCTCGTGTAATACCATGCAAAAAAAGGCATCCTTGTCTTTAAAACTCTGTAGTGCTGACCACCACAGGGGGCCTTGTAGTCTACTTGATTTGGAAGCTTTCATGCTTAAAGTATAAACAGATGCTTGATTGCTACAGTCATTTTAGGCAACTTACTAGCCCATAAAATGAATCAACCTAGACTGGCATTAGCTCTAAAAGTTCTTTTCCTCATGAACCATATTGTCAGAGCTTCCTGGCTAAGGACTCATGAACCACTGCCCTCGCCTGTAAAATCCCATGTCAACTCTGTTTACAGTTTGTTTTCTATAATTCTAACCCAGTCTTCCTGCCAAATGGATATCTCATTGTAGCACTGCAAAAACTGAGCACATATTACCCAATCCTGATTTTTCCTACATGTTCACTCTAGCCCAATGATGTTTTTGTCATGCATCTTTTAATGTCTGTGTTAATTTTTTTTGAAAACCTGTCAAAGTGCTACTGCCAGCAAGCAAGCAAGTTAAGAAGCCTTAGCAATGTCATGATATTGCTGTCAATTTTACTCTTTCCCTACATCTCTGTGGTACTTTTATTCAGTTTGCAGAACATGCCCATTGTAAATGGAATAATTGTAAGAGAATGGTCTAAAATGTTAGGGCTTTGACGGATTCCTGTATCTTATCTGTCAACAAGAGAATCCATATACAACCACACACTCTCTGTATCAGATACATCTCTGTACCTTTAGATTCTTTGCCTCCCATATTATCAGGAAATCATTCAAATAGTATACTGCCTTGAAGTTTTGGGCTTGGGATTGCCATATCTGATTGGGGGCTGTATTAAATCTTTTGAATGTTGCACACACCAACATATAGCCAATGAGCTTGGCCTTTTCAATTAAGGACTTATCCGACAAATGTGTGCATTACAGATGACAGTCTTTCACGTGAATGCATAACAAGTAAAAGGCAACTGCTATACGCAACTCCACAAGCCAAGGGTCCTGTAGTAATCTAACTAATCTGTCTGTATTATCAACTGACACATTTGGGCTTTTGCGTCTGTTTTGTCTCTGCTGTCATTCACCAATCCTCTCTCATGGGATAACAAGAAGCAAATCAACATATATTGTACAGGCCTTTTCCCAGGGAGTAATCCAGAAGGGCTGACACTGTATGCAGAAAAAGGATGGGTATCAAAAATGCCTGCCACTCTCCCTGCTTAGTCCTTCCTTGTCTAAGATCCAAGCTGTTTCTTCCTTACTTGTCACAGACATCAAGTTCTTTCAGCTGTCTCCTGTCAATGGAGGGTATTATACCAGTAGAAATCCGTTTTGTTATCCTTTTACCAAATCTGATGCTATTTCTGAATTCTTATACCACTGAGGTAAGTGCTGTAAAATTTCCCATTTAATTAGTATATGGAATGATAATCTTTGCTGTCTTGATGTCTGAATTACAGAAATGTGAATTTCAGGTACTTATTGCCTCAAGGGGTATACTAAAGTATATACCAGATAAGGCTGCTTGAATGACCAAGGCCTGTGCCATAGTACGTAACTCAGTGGTGCAATGCAGTACAGAATCAGAATAACACCTAAGCAGGCATACAGTCCTGTCATAGCAGAACAAGCCTACAACATGCCAGTGCTGAAACAGGGGATCCATTCAGATATACATATAACATTAAGGATAGGTACTGCTGTGAATGCAGGGCAAACTTTCATATAGCCTTAACTCATGTAGACAGCAACATGAGTCCTATAATGGCCAGCTCTGGGTGCCGTTGGAGGAGGCAGTTGCTATGCCAAAAGTCTCACTCTTTTTTACTTTTTTTTCATGACAGTGCTTTGTAGCCTGTATTACTACATGCACACAGTAGCAAACACCATAGTTGTCCATTATTGCATTTTCTATTTTCTGTGTGCTCTGCTTAACACCACTGATTGTGCTGCTACATATCTCTGATACAAGCTGAATCTAGGAATTTTCAGGGTTAAGGTGCCCCCATTTTCAGTATTACCCATATCTCCTGTACCAGAGGAATTCTTGTTTTTCCAAGTTGGCAGTATTTGTTGTTGCCACTGTTATAGATACTACTTCAGGGTCTAGTAAGACCAGATTAGAATTACTGTCCTTGTCTGTTGTATTGGGGCAGTATATTCTTGACTAGTATCACTATATTAAAGTTACATTAATGCTCTGTGTGAAGCAACACAAGTAAGTCAGTTGTCAGTGATATACAGAGCATCCACAAAAGTTCAGGTCAATAGTTTGCAGCACATAAAGGATGCTTCTTTTTAATGCCTTTTTGAAGCTTCATAAAGAAAAAAAGTCAACTGCCATTAATAGGATTCCTAGAAGTTGGAGAAAATGGAGTTGTAACACTTAGATGTTGTTGCTGGTATTTTTAAATGATACTTGGGGATTTTCTTTAGGAAAAAAGGAACAGAAACATAATGCAAAAAAATACAAGCAAATGAAATACAATAATAACAATAGCATAGAAAACAAGACTGAAATATTAAACATCAGAATCTGAATAGTTATAAAAAATGCAACCAAATACATACAGTAACAATAATAGCATAAAAACAATATTGAAATATAATACATCAGAAACTGAATAGTCAGACAATTAAAAAGGAACTTTTAACAGCATAAGCCACAATTCCTTGTGTTTATTGATTTTTTTAATCTGCCACTAAGTATAAATGCAATAGATTTTTTAGTGAAGTTTAAAAGATGTGATTAGGAAATAACCTGAACAGAGATCCACACAGTGGAGACATAATTGTCATTGCTGACGTAATCTAGACTAAATAACAAGCACTTGGGTTAACTACTGCCCGAATGGCTGGAATCAAAATGGAATCTCTTAATACACGTGTAACTTTAGCTTTGAAATTTATAGAAAAGAAAGGTCAACATACCAGCCTCTAATAGTATACTGATCTTGCAGTTACCATTCAGTCAAAGTGAAAAGACAACTGAATTAGGATTAAATAGCTAATATGATACACAATTCATTGAGAAGTAAAAAGTTTAGGAAATTATATGTTGAGAGGGTCTGTTTTGAAATAAATTCCAAGTCAAACTGATAATGAAACACATTACTACAACAGTCTATAAACATGAATTTATATGATTGACTTAAGTTAAGTATTAGTATAATTTCCAGATTCGTGAATGCCTACACTAAGTGCAGCTATTGTATATGCTTCATGGCATGCCAGGCACATGATAGCAAGCTATTTGGTAAACATAAAATGGGTCTACACTTAGTGTAGAGCCTCAAAGCAAGTGTAAATGGCAGAATATGCTAATGAAAGCATAAGTAGCCAACATTGGTGCCTGTGGGATTTTTTTCAGCGGGGTACAAACCCAGAGGCCAGAGAGCTCAAGGATATATCTGTTTACATGGGAATACCAAGAAAACTATATACACCATGGTTAACTGTAAAGTACTCAGACCTTACATACCAATGCTCATTTCCTGGCTAAATGGGTGTGCTGTTGCCATCAACATCAAAGCCTTCTGTAGGGCATCTCTTGCAGGTCCTTTCTTAATTTTTGCATGCATGTAGTTTTAAGTAACCGTGTCCGTAGTGGGTGGGGTGCTCGTGCTGCTCTTCCTACACAATGCAGGGTACCTAGGCAATTACACAAGCAGGTGGGATGTTGTAACTGATAGCAGAGCCATGACCCTGGTCACTGCAAAGTCTAGAGGTCTATCTGTTTTCTCTGTGGGAGACAGTGAACAGGACTAGTTTAATCTAGCTAGGGCCATTCCTGCAAAACTGTTATTGTTGATTGCATATATTTCTGTTCCTCTACCTTTAATAGCCAGTGTTTTATATCAGATATACCTGTTTGCTGAAGCTGTTCTAAGCTGCAGAGAGACTGACCTACTGCCTACTGTGATACTGGGAAAAGATAAGTGTTTATTCTCAATTATCTTCTGCACTTTTGATTCAATAGCTGTAATCTGTACAACTGTTTTTACTGTCCTTTTCGTTGTGTGACAGAGCTGAATATCTGTTACTGTTACCCTCAGTTTGCAGTGAAATCTTTTGTCTAGATGCCTGTCTGTTTTCTCTGTGGGAGACAGTGAACAGGACTGGTTTAATCTAGCTAGGGGCATTCCTGCAAAACTGTTATTGTTGATTAGATAGGTTTCTGTTTCTCTACCTTTAATAGCCAGTGTTTTAAATCAGATATACTAGTTTGCTGAAGATGTTCTAAGCTGCAGAGAGACTGACCTACTGACTACTGTGATACTGGGAAAAGTTATTCTCAATTATCTTCTGCACTTTTGATTTAATATTTCTGTAATCTGTACAACTGCTAAGTCTTGGTGGCTTTGAGTTGCCCACCTCTGGTACAACGTTAATATTGGACACTCCCCCCAGTCACATTATATCAGCTCATTCTACTGTTTATGGTGAGAAATTAGCAAAGGCCCAACCCTTTAGCTTCTGAATACTGAATTATTTCTCTTCACTTTCTACTAAACAAAAAAAAACTGTTTCCTGCCTTTCCTGGAACTAGTGTGTAGTCCAGATATAGATTTGCTGTATCCAGGACAGTTTGTAAGCTTCTGAGCAGTGCCAAAAAGTCTGCTCTTCAATTTTTCCCTTAGATCTGCTAGTTCTCTTCTCTCCTGCCCTTTTACTAGCTGATTAGTCTCACACTTTACCAAACTTCTTGTAGCAATTATTGTAGCACGCAAAAGTGCTTCCAGCACTAAATGTTCTACAAGGACACAGCTCCGATACTTATTATTAATACCCACCCCTCCAAGCATATCTAAAGGTCAGTTCCCTGTGCTTTCTCCTATTAACCTGGTGAGCTTGGGCATGCTGAGGCAATGTAGCAACTGCCTCGTGTACAATGACTATCCTCTCCTCTTACATCCCAACACTTAGACTTGTGAGGGATGCACTAATAGATCCAAATTGGAAGCCACACATAGATGGTCAAGAGGAAAAGATCAACACTTGCACCACACCACACAGAACACATAGCCCTTCAGAACACACACCAGCACTGCCTTCACATAAAAACACAAACCACACACCCACCTTCATGGAGCCCCTGAATAAAAATCTACTCAAACAGCAGAGACCTCCAAGGCAGAAATGCACTCGACCACCACAACATAACACTAATCACGAGGCACATAACTCTCCTAAACAGTGTGCCACTCAACCAAAGCCACTATGGCAAAACAGCATGCCCAACACACTAGTCATAGGTGACTCGATAGTGAGGCACACTGATGTCCCACTCACTAGGTTGAATAAGGATAAAGTAACAGTCATATGCTTGTCAGGTGCCAGTATCTGCCACAAATATGCACACACTCAGGTCCCTCAACAACAGGTACAAATATGACTGTCATTGTACATGTGGGTGTGAATGACCTGAGATGTACCTCCCTGGACTACATGAAAATAGACATGGAGGACCTCTCGGATTATGTAGCCCAGGCGGGTATGACCCTAACCCTGAGCAGCTTCCTACCATCACCCTGAATGATACCAAAGTACAAGCAGAAAATTATTGATTTCAACAATTGGCTAAGATTCTGGTGTCATTCTAAGGGGATCCAGTATCTGTCTGCCTGGGATGACATGATTGACAGACCTCGATCCTTTGCCAGAGATGGCGTTCATCTGTCACTCCTGGGCTTCTGGATACTGGTCAGGGCTCTTGCCACCCCTATAGTGCCCTTTTCAGGCGGTGTTCCAAAGACTAAATCACCACCATAACAGCTACAAGCAAATGCAATCTGAGGGTCATGCTGCTCAAAGCTAGAAGTCTAAATCTCAAAATGCACTCACTCGATGCACTCATTAAAATGGAGAACATTGACATTTGTGCTGTAACAGAGGCCTGGTTCAAGGCAGCAGAAAGCACCCCAGCACTACCAGGCTATAACTCATTCCACACCTTTTGGCCCCAGAGCTTGGACCGAAGCTCCAAAGGTGGTGGTGTTTCCATATTCATAAAGGATGTGCACACCTCCAGACTGGTAGCCCAACATAACTCATCAGAGATACTTCAGGTGCAGCTAACATTGTGTAAGACAGCAATTCAAGTTGTAGACTGCTATAGGTCCCAACCATGACCTAAGGCTCAAACTCCATGTTCCTAATCACATTATGGTTGAACCGAACACTCTCATACTGGGTGACTTCAACTACCCTTCCATTAACTGGGAACCTACTCATGTACCAATACACTTGCCCAACGTTTCCTGGAATTAATGTCTTGGACCAGCTCGTTCTTACCCCAACTAGAGGTAGCAACATCTTTGACCAGGTCATTACTAACATGGGCGACTGTTGCTCTATACCAATAGTCAACTCCTCCCTGGTTAGATCCAACCACAAACTAATCACCTTGGAAATCCCCATCCCTCCCACCCTCAAAGGTAACCACCATAAAAACTTCTCCAAAGCTAACTTTGGGCTCCTAAAAACAGAGGTGGCTAACTTCACAGCACCCATGCAATTGGAGAACAGCTGCATGACCACTGAATCATACACTAATGCCCTGTATGATCATGTCCACAAAAGCATGAATCTCGCCATACCCAATATAAACAAGATGCTCTCCTCCATAAAAAGGAAAGCCAATCTGGTGGTATCCTGCCATAAACAAACTCTACAACAGAAGGAGGAAACTAATCCAAAATAAGGTGAGGTCCCAAGCCCGGAAAAACTCCCTTATCAGCCTAAATCAAATCTGCTAAAACTAGCTATGAAAACAGAATTGCAGCAGATAGTAAAGACAACCACAAGGCCTTCTATAGTTATATAAAGAATCTCCATGGCAATACCCAGATTTGCTCAGAGCTGTTGCACAATGGCACCTCATATTTTGAGCCAACAGATATTGCCAAAATACTGGCTGACAGATTCAGTGCCAACTTTACCCCTCTCTCCCTCTCCCAAAGAACCAATCACAATACCAGAAGATTCCAGGTACCCAGTATTACTGGTGCACAGGTTAAAACAGCACTGTCCAAGGCCAAGAATACAGCATCTATGGGACCTGACAATATCCCTGGCTGTCTTCTACGTGAACTACAGAGTGAACTGGCACCTCACCTATGTGCCCTGTTCAATCACAGCCTCACATTAGGCTTTGTCCCTACTGAATGGCAGACTGCTGCAGTCATCCCTCTCCACAAAGAACGAGCAACTACAGACCCTGGGAACTATCACCCCATTAGCCTGACATGTCTGATATGCAAAGCTATTGAACACATCATCATAGACCTAATAAACAAGGATACAGGGAATCTCCAAACTGTGGATCCCACACAGTTTGTTTTTGTGAAGGGTAGATCATGCCTGCTCAACCTGATCGACATCTTTGAGTCAGTCACCAGAGCTGTTGATAAAGGCATGGTGGTTCATACAGCCTACCTTGATCTGGCCAAGGCCTTTGGTACCATTCCCCACTCAGGAATCATAGAAAAACACACTAAGCTAGGCATCTACCCCACCCCTATATCACTAGTTGGGTTGCAAACTGGGTCACAGATAGAACCCACAGTGTGAAAGTAGCTGACTCCAAGTCAGACTACCGACCAGTAGAAACTCAAAGGGTTTGGTCCTGGGTCCTCTCCTGTTTGGTATCTACTTCTCTGAAGTCCAGGCCAACATGAATGGAGTCTGACTGACAAAGTTCACAGCAGCTACAACTAACTCCCCAAGTGATGTTGACATCCAACAGAAAGCCTTAAGCTCAATGCCAACAAATGTGCCATCATCCCCTTTGGGAAAAACCTGGTTCCCATGGATTACCACATTGATGGTAGTCCACTGAACACAGAAGGCATCATAGAAGATCAGGGAACACAGGTTGACAGCAACCTCTCTTTTGACCACCACATTGCAACTGTGGTCAGAAAGTCCTTCTATGTGGCAGATCTCATTACTAAGGGTTCTGTATACAGGAAGAAAGAGGTCATTGTCTTCCTCTACTCTTCCCTCATTAGGCCAATCATGAAGTACAGTGCTCCATTTGGGATGTACCTCACTAGACACCTGCAACAACTGGAGAGGCTGCAAAAGTACCTCACAAAGAGGATCCTAGGCCTTAAACACTTGTGCTATATGGACAGACTCAAAAAACTTCAGCTATTCTCTGTCTCATATCACCTACTTAGAGGCAATCTCTGCTTGACTTACAAAGCCATGTCTGACTCAGCTCTGTTCGAAATGCTATGTCTAAAGAAATCCCAATCCCTTTGCACTATACGCTCCAGAGACCTCAACCTCATTTACTACAATCAACAGGACAAGCTGGAGGGATAGGTTTATAACCCAGAGACTGCCCATGCTATGGAATAGACTTCCCATACATGTGAAGAGGATCACCTCACTGGCCTATTCAAGAGAAATCCTGATGAGTGGACGGAAAATAGAAAATTCACCCCGGGGATCACTCCAGTGGGTCTACTCGGCAGAGGCTCTGTGAACTAACGTCGGGTGGCACAATGCCCGGACAATCCTATTGGCTAGGCTTGTAAAGGCTCCAGGGCCATAAGCCTAGTACACACCTATGAACCTATGAACCTGTGAACGTATGAAAAAAAGAAATATCAATTAAAGAAATGTATTTAATAAATTAGTTAAAATTGCACAACAAGAATTGCGGATGACTTAGTGCACATACTGCTTCCTTTATCTCAGTGTAAGCCACAACTGTAATGAAATGCAAGCTTTGCAATGTTATGGTAGGTTGAGAGCCAGGTAACTTCTTCACTGAGTTCCTGCCTGAAGCAACTGCTGGGTCTAAATGTGACTGATGTCACAGATACTATGTATGATACGTAATCAGTTTAACATACTCCTTGTCATATCTACAAATGTTAGATGAATGCTACAGTGGAAGTATGCCCTGTGTGTCTGTAGTTGGAGATCAGAGTCAGATCATGGTCAAATGGGGCCGTACGCAGGATAATGGATCAGAGCCCCCATACACTGCCCTCCTCCCTGCAGCCATTCCAGTGAACCATTATTTGGCTATTTCCCCCAGTTACTATAAACACTGTAAAGTGCATATCACACTGCCAGCCCAGCTATCTGGAATTTTGTAAATAATTGTGTGTCATTTGTAAATATCAATATGATTTATGTAGAAGTGTGACAGAAGGGGATACTGCCAGCACAGCTATCTGGAAGTTTGTAAATAATCATATGCCATTTGTGAATACAAACATGATTCATATGCTTGTCTTACAAATGTATTGGGACTATATTTCATATGTATATTAAACTACTGGTACAGAAGTGGGTGTTGAACAAGGTTTGTACAGTACTGAGCTTCAAGGATATGTCCACAGTGTACCCTACTGGAAAAGAACAGAAATGAATATAAACTATATACCTGTGCAAATATGTAAGTTTTAACAGCAGAAACTAGAACACACAAAGAACTTGCAAAACTTCAAGAAAATAGTTGAAATTAAATTGTTTTATGATTCTGCTATAAAAGTTACTTTCAGTGCAACAGGAGACATAATGTCTAGAGCTGGAAGTTTTCTGTAATGTCTTAAAAGAGAAGTAATTACTAGTTGTGAGATGTAGATGTGTTTTGTTGTTTTATGACTTCCAGGATCTGCAAAGATCTGAGAGATATGTATTTTTCACAAGGAGATGCTAAAATGCTTGTACTTTCTGGCAATGGGGGTTTAGCTTGGGAACTAAAGTCAGATGACAAAAAGTGATGTCATTCAAGCTAACCCAGCAGTAATATATGATATTAATTTAAGAACTCTAACAGAGAGAATAATGGCACTTTGTATTTTGTATATGACCTAACAAGAACATCTACTCATCACTTCTTCCTGTTTGTTGTTCTGTAAGTAAGTTTTTATGGCATAGTAATTATTTTAGATTCAGATATGACTATCATAAAGTATAGCTTAGATGTTTTGTTTGAGTCTGTCCTGCAATGTTATTTTAAGTATTTCCTGTGAATTTGAACTCTGGTGTAAATAACTACTTACTGAGTATTGTCTTGTTTTTTATTATTTATTATTAAATATATTTAAACCTTTCAATTGTGACTGGTCTGTTTAGACAGATTTAACCTCTAAGTGTACTTGCATATGTAGTTGGTGACACTGTACATGCCACTCCTAATAGCCAGCCTTGGTCAAACTACCATTTAGAATAATAGTAACATTACACAGTAGGATTGCACACCCTTTGTTAAGGGCTTAATGCAGCTGACAAGTAGTGGCTGGTGGTAGTGGAAACTACCTTATAGTCTGGGGAGAAGGTGGCACATCTAATAAACCTGTGCCAGCCTTTCCCAGGAGTGTGTGTGTGTGTATGGCTGTATATAAATCAAATCTCAGAGTTTTGTATTTCAGTTACTTTGGCAGGGACACAAAGCATTGGTTGGACGGAGAGGGTACTGGAGATCTTGGTTTGGCCACTCAGCTGAGATCTCATCCCTATAGCTGTGCCATTGGGAAGTCTTACTGGGGATCTGGAAAAAGAGGGAGAAATGAGCCCCAGACTGACATGGATCTCTGTGTGCTCTTAAAAGACATTGTACTTTGCTGTGTGTGTACTTGTCATCCTTCCAGTGTGTACGACCCCAATGTTGCCAGTGGTGAAGACTGAGGCTGCTTGATTACTTGGCCAGTGCACGGGCATCACATATTAATTTGTTGGCAGTGATGGGATATCCACATCAAATATTAATTGGATTATAGTGGTGGAATATCCACATATTAGGATTCAGTGGTGTGGAGATTGATTTCCTGTAGCCTGTAATCATTGTCACTAAGGAAGGTGTTTATACTGTGTCAGCCAAACAGTGAACATTCAGAGTTTCATATCACAATTGTTTTATTTTTTTTTTGTAGCTTAGTTACAGGTGGAGCAGTCAAGCATGTCATCAGATGAGTATGGCAAGCTGAGAAGGAGACAGTTGGCAAATATGTGCCAGGCTAAAGGACTGGTGGATTCCAACCTGACTAAAGCAGAAATTATTGCAACTTTAGTCACAGCTGCATCACAGACCAGCACTCAGGAGAACAACCAGGCTAGTCTTGAAGGTGTACAACTCTCAAAAATGGACAATTCAGCCTTTCCACAGAGGACTTAAAAATGCATCTGGAGTTAAATAGACTTGAACTGGAGCCCAAGCAGTTGGAAATAGAAGCAGCAGAGAGACTGAGATGTTTGGAGGCTAAACTGTGACTTCTGGAAGCTGAGGAGAATGAGAGACAGAGGCAACATGAGAAGGAGATGCTGATTTTTTTGCCAGGGTCATAGAGGTAATGGGGAAGGGAGGAACTGACCCCCAGAAGCAACAAAGGTCATTAAATTTCTTCCACAATTTACAGAGGGGGACAATTTTGAAAGTTTCATTCATATGCTTGAAAGGGAATGTAAACAGTATAATGTTGACCAAGGGCTCTGTGTACAGTTCCTGACCCCCTTACTCCATGGTAAAGCTGCAACTGCTATTTCTAAATTGTCTGATACTGATTGCTTAAATTATAATACTGTAAAAAAATGTCTTTTAAAGTACTTTAACACCTGAAGCTTATAGGAAAATGTTTCATGAATATAGACGTAAGGCAGATGAAAGTGTGTCTGTGAATATATTGCTGAACTAAGCACTTATTTTCATAGGTGCATGAGTGGATGTCAGGTCACCACTTTTGAAAGACTGGATTACCTTTTGGTGAGGGTGCAAGCCCTTAGCACTTTGCCTGAGGACATGAGAATATGGTTAGCTGATAGACAATGCAATACTGCAGATAAGTTGGGGAAGAAGGGAGACCTATGCCTAGCAAGAGGGCATCACTACACAGGAAAGGGGTACCCAGTGCTGCTCATGGGTCTAAGGGAACCCATGGTGGGCAGTCCAGAAACCCACAACAGAGTCTGCTAGTAGCAGGGCAAGTCACTATTCCAGGTACATGTCCAGGACCAAGGGTTAAATGTTTTAAATGCAACCAGTGGGGCCATGCATCGTAAAGATGTCCATGGAGGCAAGGTGGGGAACAAAAGGTGGGAGAGCCTGTAAGTGGGAATGACAAAATGCCAGCAGTAAGTTGTCTCGAAACAACAAGGGTACCAAACTACCACAAGAGGTTATATCCTATCTTAGTGGATGGGAATTAGGCCACTCCTAAGAGAGATACAGCCTCTGACCTAACCATTGTGAACCACATCAGAAAAACCAAAGCCTGCAAAGGTTAAAGAGGATCACTACTTGCTTGGGCAGTCTACTCCAGTCAGAGCTTTAGGAGGGACCCCATTCCAAATACCTTTGTCTAGGGTTCACCATGACTAGGAGGGTAGAAAAGAAAGCAAGCAAGTAGGTGTGTTTGAGGAAATCCCTGCAGATGTCCTGATAGGGAATGATTTTGATAATGCAGTTTCTTGTGTACATGCAGTTACATGCAATTAGGCTTGGAGACAGGCATGTTGGTCTGGTAGCCTGGGGAGATCCAGGCAGACTGCACACTTGCAGCCAGGACTGGTGAGGTGGTTACTTCAGGGAGGGATTCACCCTGTAGCAGTGAGAATGAAGGTGAGCCACAGCTGCTCGTGGGTACTGATGTTCCCTTGGACAGAGTGACTGTAATGGCAGAGGTGAGTAGCAGTATCCGGGCTGACAGTTAGAGAATACCAGACTTCCTGTGGAAGGGGAGCTGGGAAAGGTTACAAAGAGAGAGTTGATACAGGCTCAGCTCTCAGACCCTACATTACAAGTCCTAAGGGAGGTAGCTAGTGAGGCACCTGATTCTCAAGGGAAAGGAAAATCTGTTTTCTGGATGAAGGGTTACTGTATAGAGAGTGGACCCCTGAGGGAAGGCTAGAGGGTGAGAGAATACAGCAGTTGTTAGTGTCCTGAGCCTACTATCTGGCACTCCTATCCATAGCCCATGATATTCCCTTTGCAGGTCATATGGGCATAAAGCATACCAAGAGACATATTTTGCAGAACTTTTATTGGCCTGGGATTTCCAGAGATGTAATAGGGTACTGCAGGACCTGTGAGCTGTGCCAAAAGGTGGCAAGGCAGGAGACAAGGTGAAAGCTCCTTTGATGCCTTTGCCTGTGACTGAGGAGCCATTTCAGAGGGTAGCAGTGGATATTGTGAGGCCTCTGAGTACCCCAGGTCCCACAGAGAAAAGGTATATCCTAGTGGTAGTAGATAACAGTTACTCTGAGGTGGGGGCTGTGTCATACATTGAGGCAAAAAATGTGGCAAATGCTTTGTTAGAGATTTTCAGCAGGTTAGGCTTCCCAAAAAGAATATTGACTGACAGAGGTGTCAATTAATGTCAGACCTGCTGGCTTATCTATGAAAAGCAGTGTGGGGTGAAGTACCTAAACACCACCCGCTACTATCCCCAGACTAATGGTCTTGTTGAAAGGTTAAACTCTACACTCAAGATGATGCTACAGTCATTTGCAGACCAGTTCAAGAGGGAGTGGGACAAATATTTTCCCCGTCTGTTGTTTGCTTACAGAGATGTTCCCCAGGAATCTATAGGATTTTCACCCTTTGAGTTACTGTGTGGGCATAGGATGAGGGGACCTCTAGATTTGATTCGAGATGAGTGGGGGATGAGTGTGAATCTCACAAGGAGTCCGTTGTATCATATGTCCTAAACCTCAAGACAAGGCTCAGGGAAATCATGGGCTTGGCCCAGGAGAACCTGGCAGAAGTCCAACAGCAGAAAAAGTCTGTTAGGACAGGAATGCTTGAGCTAGACAGTATGCTGTAGGGCAGCAGGTAATGGTTCTCATTCCTGTCAGACACAACAAGCTGCAGGCAGCTTGGGAGGGATCCTTTAAGTTGGTAAGGAAGGTCAGTGATGTTAACTACATGGTAGAACTGTTAGGCAGCAGGCAGGGGCACAAACTGTACCATGTTAACATGATGAAACCTTACCATGACAGGGAGGCCCTTGTCCTAATTATTGGCAATAGGAGGCAGGAGGAGTCTGAGCGGGGATCTTTGGCTACAGGGGAGATAGCCAGCTAAATCTCAAATTACTATGGTAGAGCCTAAGGTTGCAGGCATGTGATACAGCACTATACTAGGGTTAGCAATGCCAAAGCAGCTGAAATATCAAGACAGGGAATGGGGTAAGGTATTCCCAGATAGGCTCAACCCTCTCAAGCAACATTTCTCAAGGGTCACTTGAAAAACTACCTTGAATTATTGGGGGGAAGAAATCTCACACTGCCAGCCCATCTATCTGGAATTTTGTAAATAATTATATGCCATTTGTGAATATTAATAAGATTTATATAGAAGTGTGACAGAAGGAGATACTGACAGCACAACTAGCTGCAGTTTTCTAAATAATCATATGTCAGTTGTGAATATCAACATGATTCATATGCTTGTCTTACAATTGTATCGGAACTATATGTTATGTGTACATTAAACGTCTGGTACAGAAGTGTGTGTTGAACGGGGTTTGTACAGTACTGAGCTTCAAAGATGTGTCCACAGTGTACCCTACTGGAAAAGAATGGAAATGAATATAAACTATATACCTGTGCAAATGTATATGTTTTAACAGTAGAAACTAGAACATACAAAGTTAACTTGTAAAACTTCAAGAAAATAGTGGAAATTAAATTGTTTTATGATTCTGCTTCAGTGCAACAGGAGACATAATGTCTAGAGCTAGAAGTTTTCTGTATTGTCTTGAAAGAGAAGCAATTACTAGGTTTGAGATGTAGAAGTGTTTTATTCCTTTATGACTTCCAGGATCTGCAAACATCTGAGAGACATATATTTTTCATAAGGAGATGCTAAAATCTGTGTGCTTTCTGACAATGGGGGTTTAGCTTGGGAACTAAGGTCAGGTGACAAAATGTAATATCATCTAAGCTAACCTAGCAGTAATATTTGATATTAATTTAAGAACTCTCTCAGAGAGAGTAATGGCATTTCGTATTTTGTCTTTGACCTAACAGGAACATCCACTCATCACATCTGCCTGCTTGTTGTTTTGTAAGTAAGATTTTAGGGCATAGTAACTCTTTTAATTCAGATAGGAATATAGTAACGAATAGCTTAGATGTTTTATGTATTTATATGAGACTGTCCTGCAATGTTGTTTTAAATATTTCCTGTGATTTTGAACTCTGATGTAACTGACTGCTTACTGAGTATTGTCTTGTTCTTTTATTCCTTATTATTAAATATATTCAAACATTTCAATTGTGGCTGGTCTGTTTAGAGATATTTAAGCTGATAGTACTTGCATATGTAGTTGGTGACACTGTACAGGTCACTCCTAATAGCCTGGCTTGGTCAAACTACCATTTGGATTAATAGTAACATTACATAATAGGATTGGGCACCCTTTGTTAAGGGCCTTAAAGTAGCTGATAAGTAGTGACTGGTGGCAGTGGAAACCATCTTATAGTCTGGGCTGAAGGGGGCAAGCTACTAAACCTGTGCCAGCCTTTCCCAGGAGTGTGTGTGCATGTGTGGTTGTATATAAGTCAAATCTCAAAGAGTCTGTGTGTCAGCTACTTGGGCAAGGACACAAAGCATTGATTGGACAGAGAGGGTACTGGAGTTCTTGGTTTGGCCACTCAGCTGAGATCTTAAGCCTATAGCTGTGCCAGTGGGGAGTCTTATTGGGGATCTGGAGAAAGAGGGAGAAATGAGCCCCAGACTCACTGTCATCTCAGTTTGCTCTTAAGGGACATTTCACTTTACTGTGTATGTACTTGTCATCCTCCCAGTGTGTACATCTTCCACTGTTGCCAGTGGTGAGGACTGAGGCTCCTTGAGTACTGGCTGTGCAGGTGCATTACAGTGATAATGTTTTCTGCTTTACTTCTACAATGATTACTTGGATTTAATTTAAAACGTTTGTTTTAAATTTTATATTACAAATACTGATAGACATTTGCTAAACAAAGCAATACAGTCTCACAATGAAAATAGACTTAGAGTTAAAATTTCTCTTCCCTTGAAACTCACATTAATTGAAACAGCATTGAAATCCACATTCAAAGAAAATGCTTCTGGCCAGTGGTGGATAAAGTTTACCTTTTCCGCAGTTTTAAAATCATAGGCCTCTTGTACACATATTAAGTATAATGCATACATGCATGTGTTCTTTGATTCATCTTCCTGATTGTATTAAATTATATTCCTTATATAATACAGTACCACTTGTTAGACTACATTTTAAATTTGCAGTTTTGAACATTTTTCCAGTTAGCAATGAAGCAAAATGTATGAACCAATAATGACAAAACTACCCAATTCAAAATATTTCCATCACAAAACTCTACTCAATCTTCTTCATTACAGTCCACCAATATCAGTAAATATGCACAATCTCTGCAGAAGTAAAAGTCATCTAAATAATTCCACATTAAAGAGATCTGTAACATATGAAGAGGTTGCAGCTATCAAACAACTTTATGTTTCAGTGTTTCATGTATAAATAAAGTGCCTGTTTCCCTTGTAGAATAAATTGCCTAGATTAAATTAAAAAATGTAAGCTGGTAATATTGCAATAAGATTGGATGACAAACTGACAACAGGTTTACAGTTTCTAGGCATCTCATCCAATGGAGGGCATACTCAGGATTGTAGCACCTCACCCCCTTAAAGTATAGCACACTATCAGCAATCCACCTACATACTGTGGGAGTAGAATCCACAGCCTTCTGCATCAAAAGCAAGTATAATAACTGTTGTGTTTCTAACAATGCTTTTAATTTTTTTAACACAATAGCAACACCATTTGCTAAACAAAACAGTTACACATTGTAAACAGACAACATAAGCAGCAATAAACTTCTCTTCCTTTGAAGCTCACAACTCCATGAAAAATGCACTTGACACTCAACTACTTGAAACTCATTTTTTTAACAGGTCTGTGGTTGGGTGGAGGATCCAGACTCTTGTTTCCTGTAACCAAGGTACAGGCTTTGAGCCTGAGCCAATTAACTAACCACCTGCTATCCCTAACAGAGCTATTTAACATACACACACACACACACACACACACACACACACACACACACACACACACACACACACACACACACACACACACCTCTTTCCCTTACTTGAAAGAATCCTGTCCAGGATGAACAAAATTAAATCTTCCTTGCTGTTGTTTAGTGCACACACACACACACACACACACACACACACACACACACACACACACACACACACACACACACACACACACACACACACACACCTCTTTGCCTTACTTACAGGAATCCTGTCCAGGATGAAAGAAAAATAAATCTTACTTGCTGTTGTTATACACACACACACACACACACACACACACACACACACACACACACACACACACACACACAAGCCTCTTTCCCCAACTTGCAGGAATCCTGTCTAAAATGAAAGAAATAGAACCCTACTTGTTGCTGTTGAAAAATCCAGTTTACATGCATTACGTGGAAGCAGCAACACAAGAACAGATCATCATCTTATATTCAAAATTCCACATGTGGGCAGAAAGGAAGGACAGGATGTCTGTGGGACAATGCACTCTCAGACGTGATGTGACAGGTGTGTACAATCAGACAGTTTTTAAAGAAGAATGCCCTTAAAAACAAAAACATTATTTTTTTAAATTAAAAAGTAGATGTGACAGTGGCTCAGCAAGTGAAGTCAAAATCCATAGGGTCCAAGTGTACTCCCTTGCACCTGCCTGTGGGCACCTATGGTAGCCAAACTGCATGCTAATTAACCAACCAACATGATGGAACTTGTGAAGAAATTAGATACTGTCATTTGTGGTGGCATGTCTGGCTGAAGTTTTGTACATAATTTCAGATTAAACTGTATTATATGCCAGCATGACTAGTTAAGATATTGTAAATAAGTTCTTACATGTTGATTTATAATCTGTTGCACAGAATGTTTTAAAGACTTGATCAGTGTTCCTTTACATTTCTTACTGTGCATATTTGTGAAAAATATTCTAAATGCAGAATCAGCTGATCTGGAGATGTCATCGGAATGTTGACAGTTGTCATGTTACTGTCAGAGGCTGAAAGACAGGAAGGAATTTTGGTAAACAGCTGTTAGTTGATTTTCAAAATATGAAATGAAAATTAGAACTGTAACAGTTGTGACAGTTAAGCTAGTCTATAAAAGAGCCTGCTGAAGACAGTTGAAGTCAGTTGTTATAGTTGTCATTTAACAGCCAGTTACAGTTTTCAGTTGCCAGTTGCAGTTTACAGTTATACTGTACAGTGGATACCCAAAAGGACTCCCCAAGAACTGTAAGCCTGCCTTTGCTTAGCTGTAATAATTTAGTTTAGATCGGTGACAGTGTTCTTTAGTCAGATAGGAAAATTATAACTAATCAGTTAGAGTTTTTCTAAAAGCTGGATTTCTATCTTTCAGTATTGATTTCATTTTTCCAGTGATTGAGTTCTGTTTGTTTATTGGAAATCACTGTTTTGTATTTTTAATCATTTTGCTCATTATTAAATATATTATTAACTTACATTGTGGCTGGTCAATTAGTGTTTTCTTTAGTAATTTGAGAGTCCTTATACCAGCTTTGATAACGTCCCGGGCCACTCCAAAAGCCTGGGTGCTTTAGGTCATTTGCTGTCATTTGTTTTAATATTTAATTTTTATAATTGGATACCCTTTGAAAGGGCATGTGATGCTCTGATTTGTGGAAGTATGTGAGTTATTTTGAGGAAGAGGCACAGATAGAAATCTGTGTCAGGCTTTCCCAGAAGTGTTTGCATGTGTGAGATTTAATTTGTTTAAGTGTGAGTGCATCAGAGGTCTTAAACTGGGACACATTGCTCTGAAGTGTGCAATAAGGAGTTACCTTAAGGAAGGATAGATATATACTGTCCAGTCCCAAGTTATAGAACATGTTCCTGTTGTGGTCTTAGAGGAAATTGTGAAATATTACTCCTGTTTAAATTGCGGTCTCACACTTGAGTTAGTAGTGAGAATTGAAGCTCCTTAGTTACTGACCCAGGATTGTGGGGAACTTCACATTATTGTTGACAATCTTCTGAGGTATTGACCATATGTTGCATTATTTGGTGGCAGTTTGGTGGGATGAGCTATTCAAGAACCTATAAAACAATCACTTACGCTCAGTGCAGTCATTTGCTCTGAAATCTGAAACTCTTTGGATTAAAGCCACAATTACACATAGAAAAAAATATAGGGGTTACTGCTGTGACCATTTCTCTTTAGGTGCAACTTTAATTCAAAGTGCTGCTGCTGCTGCCGCTGCCAGACCTCAGCCATGAAGAAAGGCATTTAGACCTTGTTTGACTTACCATGGATGACATGACACAGAAATTGTAAAACAATACCAGATGGATAGGGAAACACTAGAGGAAATATGCAAACTCTGCTGCCCTCAACTGTGGCCCAAAGGAAATCAAAGCCAACCCATCCCAGTGGAAACAAATGCATATGTAACTTTGCATATACTAGCAAAAGGTACTTCCCAGAGACCCACAGGGCATATATTAGGGGTGTCACAGGACTCAGCTTCCAGAATATTACATCAGTTTCTAAATGCAATGCTATACCTTGCAAGGGAGCATATTTGTTTTCCATTCACCCCAGAGGACAGATAAAGCACCATGCAGGAAACTTATGCAATTGCACACTTCCCTTCATTTTGGGGGCCATAGATTGCACACACACATAGAAATAAAAGTCCTACCTAGTGAAAATGGAAGGAGGTACATTAACAGGAAAGGATATCACTCTGTAAACTGTAAAGTTGTCTGTAATGCTGAAGAGATCATCTATAATGTCTGTGCAGGTAGCCTAGACATTTTTCTCAACTCACAGATATGGCACACCTGTGAGCTGCACACAAAATTTGCTAGGGGTGACTTTCCATAAGGGCATCTAGTGGGGGATTTTGGTTACAGACTTGAACCTTGGCTCATGACACCCATGAGAAGCCAACACAACCCCACTGAGAAAGGATGCTCAAACTAGGAATATCATTGAACATGGATCTGGCTTGATCAAATCCAGATTCCGGTGTCTAGACATTCCAGGAGGAGCCATGCAGTATGACCCAGCAACCTCTGTTGAAATACTCAGTCTGTTCCATATTGCACAATATCATTCTCAGGAAACAGCTTCAACAAGCACATCTAGGGCAGGACAATACTTCTCAGTTCTCCATGCAGGGCCAGCATCTCCAACAGATACAGATGAGGAGTCTGAGGGAGAACCACTGGCCACAGATGCTGCTGGCAGATGTAGGCATGCATAGTATGCCATGTCGCTAGTTAAAAGAAAAAGGATGGCACACACACTGACTAATGAAAAACTAAGAGCCTAAGCACATACAAATATTTAAAATGATACCTGCAGCACTGCACAATCTCTTCTTAGCCATGTAATAGCTATGTTATGTTAGCATCAGACAGGGACATCCCTGATGAACACATCTTGTATTTGCAATATGAACAAGGTAAGTCTGGAAACTGTACAGAAGAAAATCAATAATGTAATACAACTGATTACTATAATATGCAAATTCTCAAATGTCCCTTATGTGTGCATGTCTCAGTTGTACAGTAGTTTCAATAATAACTTATGACTGTTGGTTGCAACATACAGCTATGTATTTTGCTCAGTACTGTGCATCAAGTATTTCATTGACCAATGTATATAAAACAGTTAGTAGGTCAATGCTAGCAACATTTTCACAAGTATAGCAGTAAACAATATGTAAACATTTACTTTGACTGCATTATTAAGTACAATAATAGAAATATAGCAAAGATCAACAATCACAAATGCAACTGAAAAAAACAATCATTCAGTACTGATGTTGAACAATGATTATAAACATTAATTCTGCAATACAGTTACATAAAAGTAAGTTCCAAGTAAGCACACATTAGCTATCCACTCTGTGTATCAGACATATATGCAACTGAAAGTCACAAAGAAATGTGCAAAGGGCAAGACACAGCCATCATCACTTGCAGAGGGTGGGGAGGGGGGAACAGAAGGGCAGGCCTGACACCAAAGAAGTGAGTGAGAACAAGTAAAACCACAAATTATTCCTTGGGTATCCAGTTTGCAGGGCCAGTAGCAAGAAATGTATATAGTCAACAGTACTTCTTAGATAAGTAGTATCTGTGTGTGTGTGTGTGTTGTGTGTGTGTGTGTGTGTGTGTGTGTGTGTGTGTGTGTGTGTGTGTGTGTGTGTGTGTGTGTGTGCGCGCACCTGTGCGTGTGTGCGTGGTTAGCAGACATCCTCTGAGTACTTATACCAACTCACCTATGTGGTACCTTCCCTTCATGACGGCTACAGGGAGACTTTACCAGATCTGCAACTGCAGTAACCCTCCTACCCTGATCAAATGTGTCACCCTCAGTCTATCCTATGTGTAAGGTTTCTGTGTCATGGGTATGCGTAGACATACTGACTGTGCCTGAAATAGAGGAAGGAAATGTTCGATGTCCAAACTCAGTGTTACACTGACCCTCTACATCCCCAGACTGTGTCTCTTTATTGTTGCCATCATCATCAGAGGCTACTGATACTCTGACATCAGGCAGGAAGAGTGACACATTGCCACTGGCATTATCACCTATGATAACAAGTAAGCAACACAGCAAAGAAAGAAATAGAATAAACCATAATCAAACCTATGTTATGTGAGATGTAGATGAAAAATTAAGAGATGCCAGTGCAATGAAAACAAATAACTTTCAGTTATGCATGCATCTACCTTTTATACATTAATAAGCAGGAAGTGTTCTTACCATGTGCAGGTGATCATGCAAAAAGAGAACCACCTATGCCTAGATATAAAAAAGGGAGATGAAACAGATAAGCATCACAAAGCAAATAACACAAGAAACAGAAAACAATTGTTGTCAAAGCAGCAGAATAAGAGACATCTCATTCAAAACTTTGCTGTCCATTTGATTCCCCCAACTCCTTTCCTCGCCTTCTCACTCTTCCTCAGTGTCTCATGTCTCTGGCTATAGATGACTTGCCTCAAACATGCATAGGGTAAGTATGTTTCAGGTCTGAATGCAAGGCAGAGAAGTATTTTCAATCTATTACTGTATAGTATCTTGCATGGACATACCTTAACTTCGACATCAAGCATACATGCCTGCTCCAATAGCTCTCAGTTTTTGTATTAGGCAATTAATACGCTGGCTTAACTATGTGTGGGATTAACATCCAGAAACCAACATGAGATTTTTCTCAAGGTAGTATTTAGAAGATATTATCAGTAGTACTGCATGGCATTAACAATTACATTATGGGAAATGCAGTTATTAAACTTTAAAGGTAGATATCTGATATGGCCTAGTAAAATAAATAATTCTACTATTTATATCATACCACTGTAATTGATTTACTTTATGACACATTACTGCCTTCCCATCTCATAAGGACATTGCCAAAATGTACTTAGGTATTTCTCATATTGGTTTATGTACAAAATAATAAATGAATGTGACATGCTAGTGAATCATAACTCTCTACTTTCCAGATTTTTGCAGAATGTCCAGATTTTTTTGCTTCTTATTCTTGGCCTATTCCTCATAAAATGTGTGGTTTTCTAGCAAATCACTGGTTTGATCTAAGGATTGAAATCACTAAGTAATGACATACATCTGAATTTCAGACTTCAATCCTTCAGAAAATAAATGGTAACACAAAACCTATCCCTCTAGTAACTTCTTATGTTTATAAGAGCAATATTTAAAATCCATCCCTATTTTTGGGCCTTTGTCCCCCCATTTTCTCAGGCTTTGTTAAAATTTCTTTCTCTAAGGGGTTTAGAGGCATGCTACTCATCTAATTCTTCCTTTTTACTCTCCCCACCCTATATCTCTCTTTTTCAAATATGTATATCTATCTATCTATCTGTCTATCTATCTGTCTGTCTATCTATCTGTCTGTCTGTCTGTCTGTCTGTCTGTCTATCTATCTATCTATCTATCTATCTATCTATCTATCTATCTATCTATTGTTGCTGAAAAGAAAATGACCAGCAGTGCTGGAAGGTAGGTTGGCTACTGGGACTCAACCCACCATACCTCCACAGGTGGCTGTGGTGGCACCCACACAGGCAGAACAGACACCTTGCACATTTGGATTTCAGCCTGTCAGTCTTCCCCCCACAACTCCTGCCCTATCTGCTCCAACCATGCCAGGTAGCTCTGATTCAGCTGCTGGTGCAGTGGTTGGCTAATGGAGCAGTAGTAGTGGAGGTGGTGATTTTGTCACCCACCAGTACTGACAGGGTTGATGTAAGGCATTATCATGAGAGTCCTCAATGTCTGAATCATTGGGGTTAAAATGGTCCTAAGCCATATTGCCAAAACCATGTCAAACTTAACACTGATCCAAGCAACTGATATAAAAAACAGTGATGACAGTTCTGAGGGTGAGTTCTAGATTCTCATTGTTCTCAGACTGGACATGGATACACCTTCATGGTCCTCTACCTATCCCCAATCATGGTGTCACCCAACCCTTGATGTCAATCACCATCAGTCTCCGTCTTGTATGTCCTGTATATCCATGCCTGCCACCTAATCTACCCTACCTATCTGACTCAAAATTATCCCACATACCTAGCTCTCTACTTTTCCCATGTTTCACCTTGAGACACTTGATTTGGTCCAGTTGGATCTACAACATTATTCTGTAGTCATCACCTAGTGTTGTGGCAACTGTCCAAAGTTTTGAAATTCTGTGTACAATACTGCATTTATGTTGTGAAGAAGTACATAGCTATGGTTCTCCCCCACCATCCTCCTGAAAATTCCTGTATTCTTTCCCATGTATCGTAACCTTTGCTTGCCACCCCCATTTTTAGCAATGACCTAGCAACCCCTTTTTCACATGTTTAAAGTGGTCAGAAAATAGAATCATTCACAACACACAATACACATGGTCAGAAATAGCCCAAAGAAATGCCTTTACTTATTGTCCTCAGCATTTGTGTACATGTTGGCATTGTGCACCACTGCTGAGTGATGCTGAATGGTATTTAACTTCCTATGCAAAAGCTGAAGATTTTAGTTTGAGCCAGACTAGCAGTGTTCTCTTCACGCAAATGTGCTTAAATACACTGTGCTATAATAATGCAAAGTAAAGGTAGAGTAGAGCCACCAGTTTAAACCAGTTACTTTAACTGTTCTTAGGTTGCTGGATGTAATGAACTAGACATTCCTTTATGGTGTGTTGAGAGACTTCCCTTGTTTATAGAATGATGCTAATAGCACAGTGTCATGGGTTCAGTTACAGATGTATGTAAAATTATTGCTTCATGACATTTTAGATTCCTATCGTATGTTTAACTGCAAACAACTGGATTTATCTCCACTTACATTTCATTAACATAGCATTAGAACAGTGCTGCAAGAAAGCATTTGTAAAAACATTCCAACCCAACAGGGAGACTTAGTAAGCCAGCCTTACCCTACTTATGTTTTAATTAAGCAATAACCCACATCTGGGTGTGGGTAATGCTAGGTTTAACCACGGTTGGTGTGGTTTGGTCACGAGGGTGAAGCCCGAGTGACCAAAGACAACCATGAGTATATCTATCATTAACCACACCCAGACATGGGTTATTGCTATTATACAAATACTTTTCTTAAATAATGTATTTGTATAATACCGCTGTGGTGCCCTTCCAAGGTTTTCTGCTATCCTGGGGCTTTTGCTGATGTACTGTACATGCGTATGGAACTTGTGTTCCCATGCTTATGCAGTACATCAGAGCTGTAGCTGATATTCTGTTGTATAAATTGTGCATCAAGATAGCTAGGAGGCTCAAATCTCACAGTGGTGAACTTTTGTGTGTGAGTTTAATATCAAGTGAATATAGTTTTTGAATAGAGATGCTGAATTAACTTCCATTCAGGGAAAGAATTTAACGTGAGAGAGGATTGCCCTAACCCATTATCCAGCTTTTACCATAAACATCTTCTCAGAAACACACCGATGAGGTCATCTTTTCGTTAGTGCACTCTGTCTAACAAGACATACTTCTCTTGTGGTATTTGTGGCTAATACTATGTCCTATAGATTCCCTAACAAGACAAGTAGATTGTTCTAATCTAAGAATGGTGAACTTGGGTGTTTTTCTGAAGTTCTAGTGACAAGTCAGTAAAGCATCAGCAACTGATGTGCAGCAGATGTGCTATGCCCACTTCCACTCAGGAGATAAATGTAACTTTGGACACAACTTCTTCTGCACTTTATCCCACTTTTACCATAGGCATCTTCTCTGCAAAACACTGATGAGGTCATCATTTCAAAACTGCACTCTCTACTTCAGAGTCTGACTTCTCCAGTGGCACTTGCAGCTAATACTGTGATCTATAGATTATGGAACCTAAATAGGTAGGAGGTTCAAACATCAGTGTGTTGAGTTTGTGTATGCGGCTGCAATATCAGGTATGTATACCTTTTTGTATCAACTTCCACTCAGGAAAATAATTTAACCTGCAAAAGGACTCTCCCATCCTACATTTACCATAAGCATCTTTTCTGCAACACACCAATGAGGTCATCCTTTCATAACTGCACTCCCTCAATCACTGTAAAAGCCACACTTCTTCTGTGGCACTTGTGGTAAATATTGAATTCTCTAAGTTCTATAACTAGGTAGGTGGATGACTGAATGTAACATTGCTTCACTAGTGTGATGATGTTTACAGTCATGTGCAATTGGCTCTGTGGCTACCCAAAAAAATTCTGTTATCCTATAAATTTCTATTACTCACAGGCAATATTCAGTTTTGGAAACAATAATAGTTTCACCATGCTGTAGTTGATAGGGTGCTCTCTACACTGTGTAAGTAAAGATGGAGGAGGTTTGAATCCGGCAAAGATGGACTACTGTGTGTAGAGAATGCATCAGATGTATGTAGTATATGTAGTTTTTGTATTGTTACTGTTCTCTAAAACCACCTTCTTTCCTTTTTAGAAGAATCTCACTATATTAAACTATTGCAATGTCATCCATCCCAGTGTGAACTGCAACAATTGTTAACGGACATCTCATGCTGCATGTATGATTCAGGCAGCATTCTGTACCTTGTATCTTAGGCAGACTGTTCAAATCCAGCCATTACTCCTTAGACTCACTTGTGCCAGTATCACTGTGAATGTGCATGTAGCTAACAATGCTGTCAACCAGCTGTCAGCTGTGTACAAGTGCAGCTGGGGATTCCTGTTACAAGAATTCCTGCTAATTTTTCACACAGGAATGTTTTATTCGATAATGATGATGCCATTGGATGGCATCTGGCTTTCCCAAGAGAGCTCTTAAGTTTTTTCCAAGTGGTGTGAGGCAGTGAGACAATGTTTTATGCTGTTGCCTTAGTAAGGCATGTATTAGAATCTGTGATTATCCACACAATTTGTATGATTGTCATTATCCCTTCATAGTGATATCTGCATTATACATCATGTGTGTTTGGGTATACCTAGCAGCAGGCAATGTTGTGTGAGAAATAGATATATATCACCATTCTTGTAATGGCATTGCAACCACATATATCCCTTATCCCTTGCAGCATTAATATGAAGCCACAAATTCAAATGTGCAAATATCACACAATTTTAGCAACAGTAGTACAATGGTGGATTCATTCTTCACAATATAGCGTCTGCCACTATATAGATACTGTGGGCAGTACCAAACACACATCATATGTGTGCATGATCAAACAGAGAAGATTCATAAACTTGAACTGGAATGGATGAAGGCTGAAGAAAATCTGAAGCATCTGTTTAAAGAGACCTCTGAATATAAAAAGGTGTTACAGAGTGAAAGGTGGCAGAAGGACAAAACTAAGACTGAGGTGGCTAAACAGAACAGAGGATACTAGTGTACACGAGCTGAAAAAAGTGGCTGGGGGAGAACCAAACCTGCAGAAGTTCATTTGTATAGTGTACACTAAGGTAGGGGCTCGTAAGCAACAATCCATTTCTTTAATTAACGGAAATATAGATCAGCCTGTATTTTTGGCTTCAGTGACCGATATCAATGTTTGTTCATCTACCAGTCGGGTAGATGTTGGATAACCTTGGCCCAATTTGAGTCGAAGGGCATCTTGTATTGTTAATGGCATTTTGGAGATTTGAGAACCATTTATTCCTGTGCAATTTCATTTGGAATTCCATCTTGGCCTGTTGGTACATCAAAATACGGACAGTCATTTTTTCATCAAGAATATATATATTGGTGTCTTGGGGCTATTTCTGTTTAAGGTACTTTTTGTGTACAGCCTATATGACTTGTAACAGTGTCCTGTATATTGTGGTATGGAAATTACATGATTATTACCTTTTTTGGATCTAAAAATCATTGTTTGAACAGTCGGT
The DNA here is from genome assembly GCF_019279795.1 of Protopterus annectens. NCBI lineage: Eukaryota > Metazoa > Chordata > Ceratodontiformes > Protopteridae > Protopterus > Protopterus annectens. Next base: position 1,921,817,702 of record NC_056726.1, read on the forward strand.
TGCTGTGCGTGGGCTTATTGAAGATCTAGGGACAGTATTTTTACTGTTTCTTGAATGTTTCATCACATGGACAACCCAGATTATATCATTGTTAATGACTCTTTTTTTAAATGGGTAGCCATTTTGTTTTTCGTATTTGATACAGGCTGTGTTGTTCCATCAACAATTCATTTTTATATTGGCCTGTTGGTACATTGAGATACGGGTATGTCATTTATTTTTTTCATTGAAAAAGTATACATTGGCCTTTTTGGTTTATTAGGGCTATCCTATCCAAGCTACTTTCTTTGCGCAGCCTTTAGAATTTGAAACAGTGTATAACATATCATGGTATGATGATTATCCAATGACTACAGCTTTTTTGGATCTTATATTCATTTTTTTTGAGTAGTCGGGGCTGTATGTGGACATATTGAAAATTCACGAACAGTATTTCTTCTGTTTCTTATAAATCTCATTGTATGGAAAACTTGGACTATAAGAACATTGTTACTGGCAAATGCTTTTTTCCTATTGAGGAGCCATTTTGTTTTTGTATTCAGCAAATGGCTGTATTGCTCCATTAATAATATATTCGAGTTATGCACACACTGTGGACATCATATTTGGTTACATTCGTATGCAACTTATGTGTTCTGCATTATTGAACATTTATATTTTGTAAATGCATTTATTAATGTTTTTCATTATCGGGCAGCCCATGTGGTTGTTGTTATTGAAATATAAGCTTTAGTGTACACATATTATTACATTTTCGAATCCTATAAAGGGTCTTAGCTTTTTATAGGCTTTGTTCTTGTGCAAATTGTTATTCTACATGTCACAACAAGATTTATTAAGCTCTTGATGTTCTTTGTTTTTACAAAAGAATTGCCATTACTAAACTTTGGAAACATGAAACAGTTTTTTCTCTAAAAATGCTGTTTGGATCATGAATATATGTTCTTTGATTAGATAATTTCATGCTTTCTTGCTATTTGGTCTTGTGTACAACTTCTTCCCAAGGTGGGTTTGAAAACAACTACCACATTTAAAAGACTGTGAACGAGAACTTAATTTGCCTGAAACTGCATACTCCCTCTCTCCTTCTACACCCATCCACAGTCTCCCAACACCGATAACTCAATCACCATGTCACCAACACCACACTCCCACAACCATATCATCTCATTACTCTTGCCTTCCCTATTCATCTGCCTTTACTTTCTCCTTCATTACTACTTATCACCACCCAGTTAACACTATGCACTGTATCAAATCCCCCACCCTACCATACACCACAAACCATCCCTTCATACCTGCAAACGCACAACCAATTATCCTTTACCCTTTAATTTTTCAACTCATCTCTCCTATCCATTAAACCTCACAATCCAAAAAATACCCCAGCCTCAAACATCACTTCCTAACTGTATTCTACCTTAAAACTATTACCAGCATTGCAGCCCAACTACTACTAGGAGGTGATATCCACCCCAACCCTTGCCTAACATATAACACCCATACCCACACTCAACCCCAACCTCCCATTTAAGCATAAACCCACTGATTTACTCATTCTAAACCTAAACATTCACAGTATCATAATAAAATAGAACAGTTACATGGAATTATCTCTGTATACAACCCAGGCATTATAGTGATTATAGAAACATGGCTTAAACCCCACATTAAAGATAACTCTATAACTCCACCTGGCTTCAACATATTAAGAGTTGATAGACCTCACAGAAAAGGTGTTGGTATTGCCCTTCTTTACAAATCCAATTTAAAAGTCCAGCTCCTTCAAAAAGAAACCCCAGATTTCAACACTGCCGAGACCCTATTCACCAAAATCCTACTAAACCAACACAAACAACTAAACCTACTCAGCATTTATATACCACCAGGAAACAACCTTAAGACACTAGAATCTAGAAACTTTACTCCTAGGTGATGTCAACATAGACAGGAACAATATACATTCACCCATAGCCATCAACCACATAAACCTATATAATTTCATACAACTCATACACTCACCCATAAGAATTGACAAAACCACCAAACGAGAATCCACCTTAGACTGGATCCTGACTAACCAGCCCAGTACTGCCCACCTTTTTGGAATAATACTTGACTCCCTCAGTGACCATAACCCCAACCTTTCTCCTTCGGCACAAAATAAAATCTACTAACACGTCTGCACTCTTACAAATCTGTTCCCAAAAAAACTTCTCCCCAGAACAATTCTCAGAAGCCCTAAAATCCTGTGACTGGGCTCCCATAAAAACTCTTCCCCTGGATAATGCAGTAGAATACTTTAATGCCAAATTCCTAGAGATTTTAAACCAACTAGTCCTACTAAAAACTATAAGATTGCAAAGTAACCCTGCCCCCTAGTTAAACACGCCAAAGAAATCAGGTCTAGAGACAATGCTTGGATAACTTGGCAAAAATACAAAACTCCCGTAACAAGGCAAAGCTTTGCTGAGCTCAGAAATAAAGCAAAAAAGCAGGTTAGGTTGGACAAGAAACACTACTGTATTTCCCTACAAAGTAAACATAACAACAACCCACAGAAATTCTGGGCTGCAGTGAACAACATCCTCCAGCCTGGTAAAGCCACCACACCACCCCCAAATATCACAGGTACTGATCCACACATAGCCTCTAGTTTTAATAACTACTTTACCTCTTCAGTACTGAAATTGGTAAGTGCTATATCACCCATGATCCAACATCAACCCTTAAACTACCAGACTAATGCCACCCCTTTTACTTTTAACCCAGTTCCAACTACAACCATTCAAAATCTCTTAGCTAAACTCAAACTTACCACCCTAGCTGCCGACAGTCTCCCAGCTCAATATCTCCAAATTGTATCCAAGGCCATCACCTACCCCGTCTCCCTACTCATTAACAGATATATCTCCTTGCATTCCATTCCATCATTATGGAAAACCTCATATATCATCCCTCTCCACAAGGGAGGTCCATCTACTGACCTCTCCAACTACCGTCCCATTGCTATCCTATCACCCCTCTCAAAAATTCTAGAAAAATGTATCCACCACCAAATCCTTACCCATCTGTTAACTAACAACCTTCTAACTAAAACCCAACATGGATTCAGACCTTCCCATAGCACCAACACTGCTCTAAGTAACTTCTCCAGTACCATAAACTCTCATAGGAACAAAGGGAAGCTGGTCTCTGCCACCTTCTTAGACCTATCCAAGGCATTTGATACAGTTTCCAAAAGCAAACTCCTCACCTGCCTAGCAGAACTCAACCAAGATGACTCCACCCTAAAATGGTTTAACAGTTACCTAAACAGCCGGTCACAATCTGTCAAATGGGGCAACTCCCTATCCTCCCCACTCCCTGTCACATGCGGTGTCCCACAAGGTTCAGTCCTTGGTTCCCTTCTCTTCAACATATTTAAAAATAATCTCCACCTGGCTACCAATAAAGCCAACCATCGTCCAGTATGCAGATCACACTACTCTAATCTGCTCAGCACCAAACATCCAATTACTACAAAGTAAAGCCCAGGAGGTAGAGAAATGGCTAAACAACTGCCAACTAATATTAAACCCCCAACAAACACAGCTAATACTATTCCACCCAATCAATCACTCATCTGCCACCTTTACCATCATGTCAACCAATGGCACCCTCATTACCCCAGTAACTGAGGCCAAACTTTTAGGCATCACTATTGATCAACAACTTAAATTCAACAAGCACGTATCCCAAACTATCTCTAAAGTCCATAAAAAAACTTGGTTGCCTATATTGTTGCATACTATTCTAACCCCCGAAATTTGAACAATAGCCAGAACTCATCTCTTATCATCACTACTATACGCCTCTCCAGTCCTCACCAACATTAACAAAACTAACCTGAACAGACTCTCCACATGCTACAATAAAATAGCTAGGTTCGCTGCCAATAATAGATCACATTCCCACCACTGCTAATCCCTAATTAAACTGCACTGGTTAGAATTTCCAAACCTCCTACGCTACCACCAACTGATCATAGCCCATCAAATTAACTTTCATCCGAGGAAGAGCCCTGCCCTAGCTGACATACTAAACTTTCACAACCCCAAAAGGGAACTACGTTCATGTAGCAAAAAGCTGATTGAAATCAACCCATGCAATAACAGCGCTGGGGAGGCCCTATTCTCTTATGATGTTGCTAAAGTATGGAACACCATCCAACCTGAACTCAGGCTACAAAGTCACACAAGCACCTTCAAGGGTCTTCTTAATTCATACCTCTATGCTAACCCTCTCTGTAACTGCAAAGACCCCCCTTGAAGACCCACTACTCCATATAAGTGACCCACTGTATGCCTCCATTGCATACACTATATTCTCAACTGATATACTCACTAGATATGTATTGTTTTTGTTGTAAATATTGAAAATAGGGGTTCTACTCCTGAGTATCTTATTGTTTGAGTATGTTATTGTTTTATAAAATTGTTCTTGTACTTCTTTGTTTCTCTTACCTTGTATACCAGTTTTTTTATTGTTATCTAAACCATGCATGTATTCTGTTAACTTCCTTGGAGCTTTACTATCCAGGACTCCACTGAAAACAGGCACTTTGTGTCCAGTTGGATTTATCCTGGTAAAATAATGTTAAAATAAATAAATAAATAAAGTAAGAGTTCAAACCCCACAATGACTGTCTGTAAGCATTGTTTCTTCTTATGGTGTTATGCATGAATGACATCCAAAACTGCCAGAATGTGTACAATTACATTGAGAGAAGCCTCTCCCATCACTTTTATCTCATACAAACTGTTTGCAACACAATCATATGATGTAATGACTTCACATGTGTGAAGTTTCACAACTGTGTTAAGTCTTCCACTATGGTGCATGCGACTCATGCATAAGTTGTTAGCTGGTGGACTTACATACCTTGCTGTTCAATTCGAGCAAACATTATATGAGTGTACTGATGTTACACAAACAATTATGCATCAGGATCTTTTTCTCACTTGTTACTTTGGAGAAAGAAATCTAAACTCTTGTAAGTTCCTGCAACTGAAGCAGTTGTTCTGGGAATGTTGTGGTGTCAGTGTTCCTGTTCCATATGCATTTAGTAATGAATTATCTTGCATATGTACACAAACAGAGTCTGTTTCAATTGTGCAGCAGTGTTGCTGTGCAAAACAACAAGTGCTGCATCCTTGGCTGAGAAACATCGATATTGCATTGCTCAGAGTTGTGAAAACATTAACATAGTCACCTCCAAGTTATTCTTATATGCTATCCTTCATCAAAAATAATGGCCTGTTATCCTCTGCTATATTTCTGGATCTATCCAAGACTTTTGACATGGTCTCACATAAACTACTAATCTCTCTTCTCACTAACCTATCCTTTTCCCCATGCAGCTACTGATTGGTATCACAGCTATCTAACTGGCTGCCAACAATTAGTTGTCTGGCACAATGACCTATCTCCTCGACTTGCTGTAACACTTGGTGTTCCCCAAGGCTCCATCCATGTTCCCCTACTATTCTCACTCTTCACCAATGATCTATTCACAGCCATCAAGCATGCTTCTCTTATAGAGTATGGAGGTGACTCCACCCTCATCTTCTCACCATTTTAGCCTAGCCACACTCACTACAATTTAAATGCCCTACTTTCGCAATCCTGCTGATGTCATTCATTGTGAAATATAACTTTGGGAAGGAGTACTCCAGTAATCCCAGTGGTGTGTCCTATAACAGCTTCATGATGTAGTGTGATATAGAACTCTGGTAGGGGTTTTATTCCCACACATGTCAGTTGTGGATTTTTTTTGTGTGTTACAATGTCTGTGTAGGGAGAAATGCATTTTAGCCTAGCCATATTCTCAACAATTCAAATGCCCTACTTTGGCAATCCTGCTGATGTCATTCATTGTGAAATACACCTTTGAGGAAGGAGTACTCCAGTAATCCCCATGGTGCATCCTATAACACCTTCATGCTGTAGTGTGATATAGAACTCTGGTAGGGCTTCTATTCCCAAACATGTCTACTGTGGATGTTTTATGTGTGTTTCAGTGTAGGGAGCAATGCATTTTAGCCTTGCCACACACACTACAATTCAAATGCCCTACTTTGGCAATCCTGCTGATGTCATCCAATGTGAAATACACCTTTGGGGAAGGAGTACTCCAGTGATCTCCATGGCGCATGCTATAACCGCGTAGGGCTGTAGGGGAGTTCTAATCCCAGACATAACAGGTGTGCGTGTGTGTGTGTGTGTGTGTGTGTGTGTGTGTGTGTGTGTGTGTGTGTGTGTGTGTGTGTGTGTGTGTGTGTAACTCATATCATGTGTGGAGGTTGAGTGTGTAACTATTCGGATTAATGTGGAGCGGGTTTTGCACATTTCTTATATGATGGCCCTAATATGTATCACAATGTCCACTATACAGGGATGACAGATGTTTAATAGCCAAGAGGCTGGGGTGCAAATTTATACCCATAGATGTGACATCAAGGCCAGGCAAACAAAGTTAACAACCCTAGTATTACCCAGAGAACACTCTCAACCCATGTCTCTTACACACATACACTTGCCTAGGCAACAGCCGCTATGCTGGTAGTACACTGCATATTGCCCACTGATAGTAACTATGGTGTGATTGCAGTAGACTAAAGAGGGCATGGCACCCTGTCCATCTGTCTAATAGCCACGTACATGCTGACAGTGCACCTTCCCCATGCTCCCTTGCAACACCTGTGGTGCCATTAAATATGACCCACAAAGGACATACCATGCCTCAAAACATGCCCTGTATGGACAGATACCACTGCCACCAGGGAATGCTGGTATAATTGCTATCAGTGTAGGTGCAGGGTAAACCTGCTCTCCGTTACCAGTTCCCACCACATGAGGCGAAGACTGGCACTTCTGATGATAATCTGTGTACACAACATGGGCCAGACACCCCAGGTACAGTTTCACATGTCACTGTACATGCATGTGGGAGGTGTGCACATCCCAGACACCGGCCATGTCATGGACTAAGGAACACATGCATGGCAAGCAATGCACAGCATTGGCCACACACAATAGTCACCCAGGTGACTGGATGGTGAATACAATACCCACCTCTGTGGGAAAATCCAGAAACAACATTCCTGAGCCACAATGCAGACCATTGTCATGTGGGCTGATGCCAAGGTATACCCATCACCAAGCCTTGTATAGCTGTCTGGCACAGTCGACCAGTACACACCAAAGCATCCATACATGTCAGTACTGGCACCGTGTGTGCATGTGTGTGTGTTTGTGTGTGTGTGTGTGTGTGTGTGTGTGTGTGTGTGTGTGTGTGTGTGTGTGTGTGTCTGTCTGTATCATATAACCCCCGTTGGCATACTGAAGCATCTATATCAGAATACATATGTATGCACATATAGTTGTACATATCTACATATATACCAACATAACTAGGCATAACTGTACACATAGGATGTGCATACATATACAGCTATATATATATATATATACATATATGTATATATACACATATATATATATATATATATATATATATATATATATATATATATATATATATACACATATATATGGTTCCACTTCATATCATCGAATTATCATTTCATCGAATTTCAAATCATCGAGACCAACTCGTTGAAAACTCATTTCATTGAATCTCAAATCATTGAAAACTATAAAGCAGCTAGAAATAACACCCCACAGAGTTTTTACTACGTTTATGCAGGGGGCAAGCATCCCTGAACCCCCCCCCCATAGTTTTCAATGATTTGCAATTCGATGATATAAGTTTTCGATGAAATGAGTTTTTGACAATTTGGGCTCCATGATTTGAAATTCGATGAAATGATAATTCAATGATATGAAGTGGAATCATATATATATATATATATATATATATATATATATATAGATGTGTGTGTGTGTACATACGAAGAGATGTATACATGGCCATATATATGTTGCACCATACAGATGTGTATACAGACATATGTATGATTATACATGTGTATTTACATGTAGACATATATAGACCTATTATATGTATATAACCATATTCCTGTCGTGTGTAAACGTCACGGTTGTGAATACCCTCCCAGATGTATCTCACCATATGTATCTGCTACGTGTACATTATACAAAAAAGTGTATAGTCATACCCTTCGGAAAAAGCAAGGTAACCCCAAGCTACCATATAGGTGGCAACCCACTAAGCACAGAAGAGGTTATCAGGGACCTGGGTACCCAGGTTGACAGTGGCCTCTCGTTTGACACTCACGTTGATAAAGTGGTTCGAAAGACCTTCTACATTGCCCATCTGATAATGAAAGGATTCACATCCAGATCAAGTGAGGTCATTGTTCCCTTGTACTCTTCACTTATCAGACCAATGATCGAGTACAATGCCCCATTCGGGATGTATCTCACCCAACACCTGCAGCAATTGGAGAGACCCCAAAAGTTCCTCACCAAAAGGATAAAGGGACTCCAAAACCTGTCATATACCGCCAGACTGAAGAAACTCCAACTCTATTCAGTTGCATACCATCTGCTCAGAGGTGACCTGTGCCTGACATACAAGGCCATGACCAACCCGGAATTAATGGACATGCTCCACCTCAAAAAATCCAAATCCACCAGAACCACTAAAGCAAGTGACTTAAACCTTAGCACGGATATAAATGGGACGTGCTGGAGGGATAGATTTATCACCCAGAGACTCCCCATGCTTTGGAATAAAATCCCGGTCCATGTGAGGCAGAGCACCTCGCTGGCTCTGTTCAAGAGAAATCTTGACCGGTGGATGGGAGATCGTAGGTTTACCCCGGGAATCATCTCTGTGTCACTGCTGGACAGAGGCACAATAAACTAATGGGCACATTATTTCTAGCATAAGGCATGGCGTAAGCCACAAAACTTTGGGCTAGGCTTATAAATGCCTTAGGGCAGATAGCCTAGTATAAACCTATGAACCTATGATAGAACAACATATGTGATGCAACAGTCATATTAATAACAAGGACTACACAATTTAGGAAGTAAAGGCAATTATTCAATACTACTCAATATGTGTATTGAGAGCTATACTGGTAAAACAACAGCTGCCTTCACAGTGGTCATGGCGTAGTAGGTAAGTGTTGTGACTTTAGTGTGCATGGTCCTAGGTTCAAAACCTGCAAGGGCTGTTCATTTTGTTGCTGGGCAGAACAAGGGCTGTTGGATACAGAGTGGTTAAGGCAGTTTTGAGCAGCTTTAAGTGGGTTTGCGAGGGTTTGTGCAAAGCTAAGCTATGGGTAAACATAAGGGCTTTTACACAGTGTAGGCTTCACTTAACAGTGTGCAAATCAGCTCAGCTGTTATATTGCAGCAATGTTGAGACTTGCTAAGCATGGCTTAGCCCAGGCAACCAGGTCACACCACCCAGTCTGATAACATAGCAGGGTAATGACATCTGTAATAAGTGTATATAATGCTAAGTACAATACATGCGCCTATGTGCTGTCATTACAGTAGCAAGGGGTGTGAGTGTCATGTGTGGGACACAGACATATATGAGACCTGTACAGCACTGTTATCCATATGAATGTGTTACATACATGGATAGTAGCCCAGGGTACATGCTGTCACACTGGCATGTAGTGTATCATGGCAGTATTACTGTTGACAGTTCTTACCCAGGCAAGAGCTGAGTGCTAAAGATAGAACTGACAACAGGCACACGTGCAGGCATAGCTGGACTCTGAGGCCTCCCTGTTGTATCCTGGTGCATGAGATGTATCACAGTATATACCCCTTACTGGGTAATGGTCCATCATGTGGAATGTAACTGTAAACTACCGTCTGTACAGCACATGTTATGAGGGCTTCTGACATGTAGTTATGGCATACATATTGTCAGATGTCTATCTGTCAACACACTCATGCTACTGCATAGCTACTAGCCAAGCTGATGACTATCAGTCCCTGTACAAATGTGCAGATGGTAGGTATCCAGTTGGGATATGTACAGGAAACCTAAGCTTGATTGACACTGACATGTCTGCCCAGCTGTGTAAGAAGTGACACATATAGGAGATGTCACCCTGTATGCACCACATGCCATAGGTACCTCCACTACACTACCACAGTCAACCAAACATGCTTGGGTACAGGTCACCATCACAGACAATAACCATGCATTGTAATGCATGTTGCATACATGTCAATTTCATCACCTCAGTAGCCATGTGCAGGAGACACCTGAAGGATTGGCTGATGCATGTCATTTACACCCTGAGGGTCACAACAGTAGTGTCTGTCGATAGATTCATGCTGCCACCTGGCAGTTGGCAGGATAATGCTGTACACACAACCCCTACACAACCCATCTCCCTTTGGATGATAGCTAGGTACACAGCTATGACCACCTGCAGGGATGCACCCCTGTACTAACACATGTGTACGTGTGCATGACTAAGTATATCAGTGTCTGTGTATTAGAACACCTGTACTTGCGAATTCCATGAGGGCCTTCACAACCAATGCAACACCCATTGCCATAGTCAGTTGTGGCTACTACTGTATGGGAAATTACATGTACCCTGTTAAGCTCACACCCATACCAGCTACATGAGCCTTGCAGTACCAGCACACGAGTGTTTTACAAATGGGGTGATAGGCATGGGATACCCATTGTGTTCTGGCATGTGTGTAGGTTTGCATGTCCGTATATCTGTAGGGGGCATCATTCTGAGGTCACACACTCTTATTACAATACCCATTGCCACACAGTAGTACAGATAGTGTTGTTGCTACCCATAGGTGAGGCATGACAATGCAACACCCTACTACGTGTGAGGCATGTGCATGAGATGCATATCCCTGCAGTACCACTGTTGGCGTATACTATGGTTTGTATTGCAGTCATGGTCAATGTGTGATGGTGGGTATGGCAGAGTGTCATCATGTGTTTCAGGGAGTACAATATCTGCTGGGGATGTAGGTGCTGTGTACACTGTCATTACATGAAGGTACACCCGGTATATATCCCATGTACCACGTTATGGTTACCACTGTCACCATCAACCATACAGGTAACTGTTGCCACAATCCAAGCCAGTTATGCATGTGATGTGTGCAGCCTACCTGACACACATTGTATACATGGTCAGGTTAGTTAGCAGCGATAGGCCTTGGTATCTTGGATGTGTGTCTGGCTGTTATGTGTCTGTAAATGTGTATATGATGATATGTCACACTATGTATTGTCCAAATACACCCATCACATCCCCTATTAGCATACTGTACATGTCTGGGGATGTGCTGCATGTGACATGTATCCTAGGACACACCTCACCCTAAATGCTGTGTGGTGTGTGCAATGTGAGCCACACACTTCAGTATCACTACATAGTTAGGTAGGGGTCTACTATCAGTGTTGCCAAATAACAGTGTGCGAGTATGTGGATGGGTCTACATCAGGTTGCAGGGTATACACACCTCAGCAGGCCACCCGTCCATGTGGCACAGGCAATAACCAGTTTAGTAACCTGTGACATGTGTTTAACTGTACCCCAGATATGTCAAAGTCATGGTGTCAACACAGTGAAATATCCTGTTGTGGAATATGACTGCAGACCATCCTCGTGCTGACACATGTACACCTACAACATAAACGGATAGCATTATTGAGAACACATCCAACCAGCGTTACTAACAGCTACAAGGCATCATTCCTTGATGGCTGCACTACCTGCCATATATGCATTACACTCTACTCTCTACAACATGTTACACTGCAGTACTGTGGTACACTGAAGTGCAGTCACCATGTGCATCAGAACCATATCAGCCTGTCCCTGCATTGATGGTATGGTTGACAGGGATGTGGAACAGGTATCATCATATGCACAGGGCATCCTAGTGATGACACATGTACACCTACAACACAAATGGATAACATTAGAGAGACGACATCCAACCAGTGTTACTAACAGCTATAAGGCATCATTGCTGGATGGCTACACTACTTGCCATATGTGCATTACACTCTACTTCCTACAACATATTACACTGCAGTACAGTGGTACACTGTAGTGCAGTTACCATGTGCATCAGAACCATGTCAGCCTGTCCCTGCATTGATGGTATGGATGACAGGGATGTGGCACAGGTATCATCATATGCACAGGGTGTAATGTTGGTTTGCCAGAGGCAGACGGTGGGCCATACATTTGATACCATGTGTGTGGGTGAGGGGTGCACTGTGGAGACCTGGGTGAGGTGATGTGTGTGTAGGTACGGGGTTGCCCTAGGTGTGTTTGCATAGTGTGTGGGTATGCATGCACACAGTTCTGCCATGTGGCTGCCCTGCACAGGTGATTATGGACAGATCCCCAGTAAGACTCCCCAATGGCGCAACTATAGGGTTAATTATAGATCTCAGCATAGTGGTCAAGCCAAAACATCCAGCACCCTCTCATGTCCCTGCCCAAGTAGCTCACACACACACACACACACACACACACACACACACACACACACACACACACACACACACACACACACACACACACACACACACACACACACACACACACACACTTTGAGATTTGATCTATATATAAACACACAGACACTCTTTGGGAAGGCTGGCACATGTTCACTAGCTATGCCCCTTCTGCCATGACTATAAGCTAGTAGCAACTACCACCAACCACTCTTATCAGCTACTCTAAGGCCCTTGCAAAGGGTGACCAATTCTGTTGTGTAATGTTACTATTATCTAAATGGCAAGTGTGTCTAAGGTCAGGGCTATTTAAGAGTGGCCTGTACAGTCTTACCAAATACATGCAAGTACTTTAAGAGCTTAAATATCTATAAACAAAACCACCCAAAATGAAAAGGTTTAAATATATTTAATAGTAAATAGTAAAAGCACAAGACAATACTCATTAACTCAACACAGTGACAGCAGAGTTCAGAATCACAGGAAATACTTTAAAACAACATTGCAGGACAGTCTCACATAAATACAGAAAACATCTATATGGATCTTATTATTTTCCTATCTATCTCTTCGAGAGATACTATGATCTAAGTCTAACTTACAGATACAGGCAAATGCAAGTGCTGAATGGATGTTTACAGGTCCAAGACAAGATACAAAATGCACATACTTTTTCTGTGAGATAGTTCTTAAATTAATAATATACATTACTGCTGGGTTAGCTGGATGACATCATTATTGTCAACTCTGCTTTTAGTTTCCAGGCCAACAGGAACTTAAAATATAACACCTCAATGCCAAGAATACTTATCTCTTAGAAGCTGACACTTACCTCTCAGAAACTTGCTTGGAACCGGAAATCATAAAAAGTTTACCTTGGAAACCTATAATTATCTCTGGCTCAAGACAATCAAAAGAATTTCTAGCTGCAGACATTATGTCTTCTGGTTGTGGAAAACACACTCGTAAAACATTTTACTTATTTTCCCAGAGTTTGCAAGTTAACTCTATGTCCCAACTTCTACTATGGAAACAAATTTGCACAGGCATAGAGTCCATATACATTTCTGCTGTTTTCCAGCAGGGTGCACTGTGGTTACATTCTTGAAGCTCAGTACAGAACATATAGTCTTTTTTCATTTGTAAGACAACCCTGTGAATCATATTAATATTTACAAACATAGGATTATTTACAAAATTCTAGCTAGCTGGGCTGGCAGCCTTCATAGGCACCAGACATGATTACATGAACTTAGGTGATACTAAAGGAAATACAACCATGAAGGAGACAGAGCAGACTAGTGGGGTTACTTGTCAGGGGCCTTTGGAATAGCAGAAAGGAGAATTTGAGTGAATGACTGACAGAACAGAACACATTACTGAGTTGAGACTATCTGCTTTGTGAGGTAGGTATGTTGTATCTGCTAAGGGAACAAACTGAGGATAGAGACGTGTGATTGCTATAGAGACTAGAAAAGAGGTATAGATGGAATTAGATAGTTAGAGGATTAGTAATGGTCAAGACATTAGAGACTGTAATATTTGATAACTGGAGCCCAGCAGATGACTAGAAAGTACAAGCTTATAGGATCTCCTTATCTCCTATATCAAAGCCCCATGAACAGAGAAACAGCATAGACAATGCCTAAGAACTTGCTAGAAGTAGAAGAAAGGAAAAAGTCCAAAATACCGTAGGACTATAATGCCAAAGAAAAGATAGTTATCTGGTTATCCTTCTTATACATTTTGGTAATACCACAGCTGATACAAACAGTGGTGTTAATATCAGAACACCAGATAAATCAAAAATACCATACAAAGATCTGGCATGTAAACTGATATCCTAGCATAGTCAGTTCCCAGTCCACTCACATAATGTTTCATTCTTGCAATCCTGGACAAAAATCTATATATTTTGTTCTGTATGTACGCCATTGTTTTGTTAAAACTATGTAAATTATGACAGTTGGGGTAGAGGATTTAGGAGCTTTAATGAGCTGTTTCCAGTGACTCAATAGTCCAGTGGTGCAGGAGTTGTTTCCCCCAGCCTTCATCGCTTAACTCTGTGACATTAAGCAAGTCACTTAACAAGGCAGCACTCCTGGGGAGGGTCTGAACAAGGCCCATAGAAATCAGTGCTGTACCCCGACAAACAAATACAAATAAAGTAAGGTGCATTATATTCTAGTTAAAGGAAATAACTAGCTCCGTCTTTTGATTCACCTTAACTACAGCTAGTCTGAGATGTATCTTCAGTCCTTTTCTACTAAGCACGTGTATTTTTGAAAGGAATTATGCTAAAACTCTTGCCAGCTTTCTGTGAACTTCTTTATGAATTTACTGTATTTTACTATCTTTATTATTAGTGTTAATATGCATAAAGCTATGCTGGCAAAGTGCAGATCTGTTGGGATTCAAAAAAGGTAGAACTTGAATGCTTACAAAAAGTCATAATGGATGAGAAAATCATTGCCAAAGTGTGAACTTATGCCAGGTTTAGATTTGGCTTGCACTTTGATTCTTTGTACCTTATCAAGGGAAAAAGAAAAGCTCAACTAAATAATGTAATTCAAGTGGAGCACTTTGATGGGGAATTGCTTTTCTTTGCTACAGGGTAGCTGACTTGCAGCAGAGCTGTGTTTGCTACATTATGCCACTATGTACTGAAACAAACTACAACATTTGAGCCTATTCCATTCAACTGGCTTAAATCAACAATTCAGAGCCTTGGTTTTCAGACTGTGAAGTTCCTTTTATTATTTTAGGGTGCACATAACTGTTGTTGGAGTTTGACACAAAGATTATCATGACTTGTTCAAAAGAATAAGACTGTCAGAGTTCTTTAATAAGCAGTAAACCATTACTTCACATGTGTGATCATTTGTAATTATGGTTATAGGACCTCTGGAAAATGTAGGATTCAAAGTCATGTGAACACAGTTGTATATATAGAGAAATCAGCAAAACAGATGAAAACATGTAGAAAAAAGGGAACTTTTCAGTCTAACCTCTGTGGTAGGCAGCTGGTTTTGCTTTAGCTGGGTACTGTGTGTGAGTGCATCTCTCTTTTAGACTGTGTGTAGGGCGCTGTGTTTGTGTATGTGTATGGGGGGTGTTCTGTGTGTGTGTGTGTGTGTGTGTGTGTGTGTGTGTGTGTGTGTGTGTGTGTATGCCTGTATGTGTTTTTGTGTGCACAAAAAAAAAAAAAAAAAAAAAAAAAACGAGTCTGAAAAAAAGAACAATTGCTTAAAATTAGAAATTAAAGCTTTTAATGTGAGGTCTGTATTATGCACTGCAATAAAAGACAGCCATAAGGCATTAAGGCAAGTGATATGAATTAACATGTTAAGGTAGAGTATGAATATGTTTCTCCATGTGTGAATTTTTAAAAGATAACCCACAGCTTCTAAAAATAGCAGGAGTGGTATCACTAACTGATTCTGGATTCAACTTCACTTAATTCTCGTGTGTTATATGTGAAACAAAGATTTTAAATAGGTGTGTGTGTGTGTGTGTGTGTGTGTGTGTGTGTGTGTGTGTGTGTGTGTGTGTGTGTGTGTATGCATGCAGATTCACTTCATAACACTGAAAGCTCAAAACACTGAAAATGAGAAAACTTCATAATATAGAAGACCAAAACACTGAAACTTCAAAACACTGAAAACTCAAAACATTGAAACTCAAAACACTGAAAACACATATCATACATATACTGAGTTTAAACAACATAAATCATAACACTTTCCACCAAGTGTAAGCAGGGGGGAAATTCCCCCTGCACCCCCCACACACACAACCCTGCTACTTAAATATATCAACTCCAAGATTGCAACCCCCTGCTTACACTTGGTGGAAAGTGCTATGATTTATGGTGTTTAAACTCAGTATATGCATGATTTGTGTTTTCAGTGTTTTGAGTTTTCAAGATTTTGAAGTTTCAGTGTTTTGGTTTCAGTGTTTTGAGATTTCAGTGTTATGAAGTGAAGTGAATCCGTGCATGCAAATGTGTTTGTGTGTGCATGTATGTGGTATATGAGAAACATAGCAAGTGAATTTAATACCATGAAATAGATGGGAATGGACCATTGTGTAACCTGCAGTGATCAGCAAAACATGACTGCTTGAGAACAATGAAAAAAAAATTTAAGAAGTGCCAGAATGATGAGTGAGATTCTATATGTGTGTGTGTTTGAGAGACAGAGATTCCATAGTCATACATATGCTTTGCAATAATCTGTCAACATTTAAATGAATTCAGTCAAGTGTACAGGAATATCCTCCCACTTACACAACTGCAGATGGTGAGAAGGAAAAAAATAAACAGAAAGATGGTTTGTTTTTAATTGATGTAATAATTGCAGTTCGTATAGTATCTAGTACTTGTATTGTAATATATTATATTTGCATTAGAGCTTTTCTTCCAGGCCATGTCCTGAAAAAAATGATTCAGATGGTCATTTCCAGTAAAAAAAGCTAATAAATAACTAGTAGGAAAGCTGTGTGTGTGTGTACGTGTGCGCGTATGCGTGTGTGTGTGTGTGTGTGTGTGTGTGTGTGTGTGTGTGTGTGTGTGTGTGTGTGTGTGTGTGTGTGTGTGTGTGTGTGTGTGTGTGTGTGTGTGTGTGTGATTGTGTGTGTGTGTGTGTGTGTGTGTGTGTGTGTGTGTGTGTGTGTGTGTGTGTGTGTGTGTGTGTGTGTGTGTGTGTGTGTGTGTGTGTGTGTGTGTGTGTGTGTGTGTGTGTGTGTGTGTGTGTGTGTGTGTGTTGCTCATGTGCAAAGACAGGCATACTCTTCACCAGTGATCCACTGCTCAAACAAAGTGAGTTGAAAGAGAAGAAGTCTTTATTTATCAGTTTGTGTGTTTTAAAGATCTGAAAAATATTTTAATACTATCTTTGAAGGACAGATTTCAACCTGAGGTACTCTTCAAAATGATGAGAATTGTAATAAATATGTAAAGATATTTCAACAGAAAACATTGTTCTTATAGACTGTTGCATGGCTTTTGCCATACCTCTTAACTGGTTAGTGCAAGAAATATGGACAAAGCCAAAAATAATTGGGGGGAGGGCAACAGCTCAAAAATAGGGACTGATTTTAAATAGTGCTCTTATAAACTAATGAAGGTCTAGAGTAACAGGTTTTATGTTAACAAGCATTTTCTGAAGGATATAAAGTCTGCAACTCAAATGTCTGATATTATTTAGTGACTTCATTCCCAAACAATTTGCCAGAAAACCATAACATTTATGAGGCACAGACTAAAAATATGAGGCAAAAATCTGAACATTTGGGAGGTGTGTCTTTCACTAACTCTGCCGCATGCAAGTGGAAGTGAAAGAGGACATTTTCTTTAATGTTGACATGACTTTAAGTTCTTTGTCAAGACTGTAAGCAATTGTATGACTGTTGCTTTTTATCCTTGAAATTCTAACTTTATTTTTTTTTTTAGCAGTTGAGCCTCATTTTACTTTACAGGCAGTCAATATCTCTAAAAGTGATAGAAGATGGTTCTATAGAAAAAAAAAGAGAAAGCAAGTCAAGTCAGCAAAATAATATATTTTTCTGTCTAATAATATGACCAGCATGGAAGTCTAAATTGGGAATGAAGAAGATAGCAACAGCTTTCTTTCAAAGAATGGCCAGCCGTTTATACTCAAACAGCAACACAATATGTACATACGAACTCACACAGCTTCAGAAAACCATTATTCCCTCCAAAGAAATATAGGTTCATAGGTTAGTATTAGGCAGTTAGTCAGCAGAACATTACAAGCTTAGTCAAAAACCTAGATTCACAATATCACTCCAGTCTCAAGTAGTAAAAGACAAGATAAACTGAGGGAGTATTTGAGCCTGTTCATCCTGTTATCTAGATTTACCTTGAAGGTGACAAGGGTGCTCCGCTGATTGATATGTAGTAGAAGTTTGGTCCAGAGATGAAAGATACACTGGGATATGAATCCACCATGCCAATGTGTCTTATTTATTTGTTGATGAAGACTTTATTCCCTTAATCAGAAATCTGAGATACATTTTTTATGTGAAGAAATAGTAGGTCATGGGTCTTTTGTACCTTGAAATGCTTGGCACAGATCTCCACAGAAAAGTCTGTAAGAGACTAAAAACAGAGCTAGAGAGCTGCATCTCTCCTGATAACTATGATTTTGTTTGAATGACTGGTATTTTTGGTTATAAATCCCAGAGGTCTCCAAGCTGATTGACATGTTTAGACAAATACATGTCAAATGATAAATTATATTATACAATGGATCTGATGAGACAGGAGTAAAGGGGAATTGAGACATTTTTGGATTAAATGGAGATGCCTTTGCACATTTGATTGTCTAGCTTGATAACTTTCTGGACTTCTGCAGAGTAATGGTGGTCAAACAATGAACTATCAAGAATGTCACTTAGATCACTTGTGATAGCCTATGATTGGAGGGGATAGTCGCCAATATATTATGTAAAAATGTATTGTTGACCAAAATATTTTTTTTCCACATTTAATTTGAGACCATTGTCCTTGCATCAGCTGTTAGCATGGTGTAACCCATGTTACAGAAAGTATGATTCAGTGGAAGATCAAATAACAGCATTCAACTTGCTGTCATCTTTTTTTTCAAAACAGGTTTATTGTTTTAACATACAAGAGAAATATCATAACAATTTTATACAAGTAATTAAAAATAGATATGATTATAACATTCAACAAAACAACTAAAGTATTTACAAAGACATCCACTACAATCAGATCAATTAATTAAACTAAAATACCATGCTATTGAAATTAGGATTTTTTTAACAAATTTTGTAAATTATCCCATACAATATAATAAGATGTTTTTCTAGTTGTTCTTGACCTAATTGTGTTTATTTCCATATGGCACACTATATTCATAAGATTTTTAAATTCATTGAACGAAGGAGGTGTATCTGAAATCCAATTTCTGGTTATTATTTTCCTAGCCACTGCTAGAATAGACCATAACAAGGGAAGCTTAACCTTTTTAACACTTTGAGGTACAGGTGTGTTGAATAATATAAGAGATTTAGAAATAATAAAATTATCTGTAAAAAGAGCCTGCAAAAAATCATTAATTGACTTCCAGTATTCTTTCAATTTTATACAGTCATAAAACATATGAGCCCAGTCAGCATTAATTTCTACATTACATCTCTTACATAGATTATCTTTATTATTTATTTTATTCATCATCAAAGGTGTATAAAAAGATCTATGTAAAAATTTCCATGTATAAAGTCTCCAGACAATGGAAGACGTAGTTCTATAGGCAGATTCCAATATATATTGTTTATCTTGTTGATTTGGTGGGTCCCCATTAATAGAAGTGAAATAATTCCAGTATGTATCTACACTGTAAAAAGTTTCTTGTCTGATGATTTTATATATGTATAAAAGTTTACCTTTATCAGAAACTTTATGTTGTAAATTTAATATCAAGTAATCAATCAGTGTTGGAATAGATTCTTTAACTGTTATAGACATTAGATCTATTTTATTAATGAGATGTTGTCTAAAGGACTGAACCTCTAACCAGCAAGTTTCTCTTAGATCAAATTCTTGGTTTAAGAAATCTAGATTTTTAACTTTATTATCAGATATCAACTGATACCAGTACTTTAGATCATTATCTATAGCTAAATTAGTTCCTTCAGAAGTAGATGACAAAAGCATACCCTGAGTATACATTATAGGGAATATAATAAAATTCCATTCCCTATACTTAGGGTGCATGAATATAAAGTTATGATAGCTAATAATAATATTTAATGGGTAACAAACCATATGTTTAGGTGTAATAGGTGAATTACAAAATTCCTTTAGTAACCATAACATGGAGTTATTTACAATCATATTTTTATGTGTTAAGGAGATTTTCATGAAGTGCATACTAATTAGCTCCCAATAATCTTTCCATTTTGTGACATATGACTGATCTATTAATAAAGTAATAACTTTTACAATAGAAGAGATAGTATATAAATTAAAGTCTGGAAAAGAAATACCCCTTGAGACCAGCTATTAGTATGTTTCTTTAATGCAATCCTAGGTCTATTAGGTGCCCATAGGAAATTCAACATTAGTGTATTCAGTTTCTTGATAATTATTTTTGTAGGTGGAAGTATTATTGATTGTATTAAGTATAAAATATTGGGAATATTATCATTTTAATAATTGTAAGTCTCTCCTCCATAGTAAAAACATATTATTCCAGGTATTAAAAAGATTTTGTATATTAAGAAAACAGGTATTATAATTATTATATATAATAGATTTAATATCTTTAGATAGTATTATACCTAAATAAGTTATCTGACCTGAATTGGGTACATATTTAGTAAAATCACTAATGAGAATATTTTTTCGTGTATATATAGGTAGTATTTTAGTTTTTTCTTCATTGAATATTAAACCAGAAATACTTTTAAAATTCATCATTTTATCAAATAGAGACTGCATAGAAGAATTAGATCCTGCTGATGTAATTAGAACATCATCTGCAAAAAGTTGAATTTTGGATGTTGTATTTTCATCTATTTCAAAACCCTCTATGTCAGTACTGTTTCTGATCAAATTAGCCCAAGGCTCCATTACTAAAGTGAATAATAGTGGAGAAAGTGGACATCCTTGTTTTGTACCTTTAAAAATGGGTATTTTTTGTGAAACACATGTTCCTACCTTAATATAAGCCAATGTTCCTTTGTATAAATGCTCAATTAGATTTACAAATGCATCTGAGAAGTTTGTGCACTTCAGTAAGGTAAAAAGATAGTCCCAACTTACTGAATCAAATGCTGAACTTAGATCAAGACTAATAAGTGTTAAATCTTTCTTTTTCCTATTTGCAAAATCAATTAATGTTAAAGTTCTTCTTATATTATCAAAAGTATTTCTATTTACAATGAAGCCTGTCTGATCTATATCTATAATGCCGGGGATGATTGTCTTCAATCTATCAGCAAAAATACTCATAAACATTTTATAATCAACATTAAGTAATGAGATGGGCCGATATGAAGTACATCTAGTTGGATCTTTATTAGGTTTTAAAATTGGCGAAATAAATGTATATTGCCAAGATGGGGGGGTTATTAACTCAGTTTAGGCCAAAATAAAAACCTTATGTATTAATGAATATGTACTTTTAGAAAGGATTTTATATATCTCTGGTATAATACCATCATTACCCGGTGCTTTGTTTGATTTAAGCTTATTTATTTGTGTATAACCTCTGTATATGAAATACTTTTATCCATTAGTTTAATCTGTTGTTTATTAAGCTTTTTATTCATGTTTGTGGTTATAAACTCCTTTATTTTATCTTTAGGTTCCATGTTAATGTTATTATGGTTAATTTTGTGAAAGTGATTTCTAAATTCATCTAGTATTTCTGGTATACTAGAAACATTCTTCTTTTTCCTTAGAGAAAAGATTTCTTTGATATGGTTTTGTTTATTCAACCTTTTTGTTTTATTTTTAAGTCTATGTAAGTATTTGGGGCTTATTGAATAAGACAAAAACTTGTATTTCTCTAAAGTTATTTTAACTTTATGAGTTAAAATTTCATTTTATTTCTCATTTAGTTTGTTTATTTCTTCAATAACTTTCTTGTCCATAATATTTTCTTTATTATTATGTTTATAAGAGTCTAATTTACTTTGAATATCTAACAATTCCTTATCACAAGATTTCCTTTTATTATTATACCATCTGATACTTTGTCCATATAGATATGATTTTAAGGCATCCCAAACATAGACAATGCAGACTTCAGGAGTATTATTTATGTCTAAAAAATGTTTTACTTCTGAAAGTATATATTCTTTATAGTCTTTTAGTTGAGTTAAGTATGCTGGTATCCTTTTGATCTGAACATTATGAGTATTTTTATCATGAATTCAAAAACAATTGAATTATGATCAGATATAGGACATGAAATGATTTTGGAATTAATTAAATCTGTTACCATCTGGTTAGAAATAAAGACCCTATCTATTTTTGAATAAGTTTTGTATCTGTTAGAAAAAAGGTGTATGGTAATGATTTTGAATCTATCTGATTATTAATATCATTCAAATGATAGGAATTAGCAAAATCATTTAAATGTTTTGCATTAGATGTAATTCTTCTTTTTCCTATAGTGGTAGTATCACTTTCATGTAGTATACAATTAAAGTCACCAGCTAAAATAATATCTCCTATAGAGAATTATATGATCTTATCAAGATGATGTTTCACTGTATTAATACCAATTCCAGGTATCCAATATACATTAATTAAAGTGTAAGTCTTCCCATTAATTTGTATTGTAACCATACAAAACATTCCTTTGTCATCCTGATAAGACTTAATGGTTTTAGGAATGGGCATACTTTTATTCCATAAAATAGCCACTCCTCCTTTTTTCTGAGTGTGCCCTGATCTAACCAATACTGTATATTTGTTTGTGGCTAGTTTATCAATATCTTTTTTCAAGAGATGGGTTTCTTGCAGGAAGACTAAGTTGGCCTTATGTAAATTAATGTATCTTATTAGGCTTGCCCTTTTACACGGATTATTCAATCCATTAATGTTTAAAGAAATTCCTTTTAAAGATGTAATTTGGCATTTTTAAAACTTAAGAATCTTATGATCAAAATAACAAATAACAGCATAAGTAATGTTACATCTCCTCCTTTAGGTGTACCTTTAAATATAGCTGTATTTATTGAACATCTTATGGGATTTTGTATAGGATTCAATTTTGTTTGTAGTGACAATGAGTGTACAAAATATATTGTGGATGTCAAAACTATATACATATAACAATGAACAAGTGAAAATAATGTAAGGATTAAACCTTGCATCCAGCCTGGAGTTAAAAACTCCAACTTAGAGTAGTATTTACCACTCAAGTTAACCCCCTACCCTAAGCAGCAGTACCTCAGCTACCACCTTATCAATTTAATACTGGTTATATTTAACTTAAATTAACAGCTTTCAATTCAATTATCTAGCAAGACAAGACTACACATTTGATAAAACAGCATCATATAAACTAAAATAAACTTTTTTTTTTAAACTATTCATACTACTATATACATCTATGTAATATAATACACTTGTATTCAAATAGCATTCAAATAATCTTGATATTAGGAACCAAGAGGAGAGAGAGAAATAAAAGACGTGAAAGAGGGAGAGAGAGTGAAAGAAAGAGAGAGAGAGAGAAAAAAAAAGGAAGGCATATTTACATATTAATTTATTCAAAGTATGTAAAAATAAGTTCTAACATTCATTCATTCATTTAAATCAAAAACTTTGGCTAATATGGTTCAGACATTAAATATATTAAGATGCATCTATTTTCTGTCATGTAAATGCAGTCAATAGCTTCCAAAAAAAACCTTGAATTGCTTGTATATGAGCATTTTACTCATACTCAATATTGTCAATAGAATAAAATATTATATTTATAGAAATTGTTATAAATCATACTGCATAGTTATGCAAATTCTCAGAAACATTTGCATTATTGTAAAAAAAGCCATCTGTATTTTGTATGTCTATACTACTGCTTTAAAATATATCACATGACAATTTCTTCCAGAATAGAGTTATAAAGTTATTTATGCTTGTCAATCAGATTAATTAAATGAGTTATAGTAAGGTATATGTTTGGAACATAAGTTTTTAACACAGATTAGTATGCTGCAGTCAAGTAGATTTTCAAAAACACTTGAATAAATGTTTCATTTTCTATGCCTTCTAAAATAAGACATTTACTTACTACAAGAAACTGCATTATTTAAAATCATTATAACTGACATATTTTATGAATTATAACATAGATATTTAAGTAATTATATAAAAGAACTCACATTTAAATGTTAAAGAGTTAATTTTCCTTCACATAGTCGCATTTGCATCAGTTCTACTTCCTGGTAGAGTGTTCTTCCTAAATATGTGATGTGTCAGTGTGATATCTGGGTCAAAGGTCAAATTGACTGCTTTCAGCTTCTCTGTGAGAATTCTGAGAGTTGAAGCTTTTGAAACAACTCGAAGACACTGTTCATGAGGTAGCCCACATCCCAGATTGTCTCCCTTAACCTTTTGGTGGGAAACTTGTTAAAAACTAGTGACAAACATTCATTTAGCAGTGTAAATGCATCTAAACATGACAAAACCTTCGCGATGTATTTTACAGGTTATTACAGCCTCTATGTAAGTGAAATTAAGCCCAAAGTTATTAATAAGTAATAAAACTCAATATTTTTGTCCCAACTCAATTTTTATGCAAATCTTATTATTTACTGTGTCTATATGATCAAAAGCATTTCTATATATTAATATGAAAAAAAATAAAGAGAAAGAATAAAGAAAAGAAAAGAGAGTAGAAAATAAAAAGTGTAAAGCAGAAAAAAAAAATGTAAGAGAAAGCTATAAGAAGTATATACAATGGAATATTACTTACTGTTTATATTAATAGAGTTAAAAATAAAACATATTATTTACTATTATTTAGTTCTAATTATTATTAGTTAAAGCATGACAGATTATTTACAAACAAGCATAAGCAGTATAATCAAGAAAGTATAATTAGGAATAGCATTTGAAGAACATATAAACTTTTACAAGGAATAAATATGTTATTATTCCATTTATCATATTTTCATTACTCTTCTCTCCCTGCCCTCCCCACCCTTTACCCACTACATAATCTAAATAGAATGTCATTGTTTAAACAAAGAAAAGAAGAAAAGGAGAAAAAAGAAAAAAATGTATCAAATTACTGACCTTACTTCTCTTTTTCAGAAAGAGAAACAAATTGAATAATAGCTTGTTATTAGTTCCTCAGATATTTTGACTGGTTATGAAACAAAACATTTCTTTGCACACAGAGAATAACTTTGATTAAATCTTTTCAGAATATTTGTGGCTTTCTGGAAATGCAGGAACTATATTTAAAACAGATTAATAATGAAGTAAAATGATGAGAGAAAAAAAAGAAAAAACATAGAACAAATCATTTGTTTTTTAGTCTCTTCTTCTTCTCTGAAGTCTTCCACGAAGTTTCAGTTGCCAGTCTCTTTAATGAAGGACTAGCCCATTCCATTTCCTCTATTTTATCCAAAATCTTATTTTTTTTGATAAACAGTAAAGCAGAGTCTAAGTCATCAAAAATTTTAGGACCATCAGGAAGGAAGATTTTTAGCTTGGCAGGAAACAGAAGGTATGTTTTAAACTGTGCTTTTTTAAGCTCCCTTATTAGTGGCAGAAAAACTTTTATTTTAGCTATTACCAAGGAAGAATAGTCATTGTCAAAACACACAGTTGTCTCATTAATCCTAACAGGAGCTTTAGCCCAAGCAGATTTAAGAACCATCTCTTTATCAAAAGATGATAGAAATCTAACTATAACTGATCTAGGATAGTTTTTGTTAGAGTTAGTATTAGCTATAGATCTATGTGCTCTTTCGATACCAAAAGAGAATGCTTCTGGTAAGTCTAAAGTTTTAGGGAGCCATGTTGTTAAAAAAGAAGTAATATTGTTACCTTCAATATTTTCTGGCAGTCCAAAAATCCTAATGATATTGCGCCTAGATCTATTTTCCAGGTCATCCAGCTTTGTTTGTAAATGTGTATTTTGTTTCAGCAGAAACTCAATGTTGATTTCCTCTTCTTGGATTCTATTTTCCATGTCATTCACAGCTTCTTCTATGCCTGTCATCTGGATCTTCTGTTGTTGCAGGTCTATATGTAACAAGTCTATTTGTTTTGTAGTTTTTTCTATGAAGGTATCAATTTTAGTATCCATTTTATCCATCTTAGCAGTAAGTTGCTGCATTATAGTTATCAGAGACTGAAGTTCTTTCTTGATGCTGGAGTCTTGAGAATTTGTCTTACTGGAACTCATTTCAGACTGATAAACTGACAGGAAAATTTCCAAAGTGATTTATGACAGGAATATTGTTAAAATTTCCTTTCTTTTTTAGATATAGTTCAAGAACTATATAAAACAAACATATTTAGAAAGAAAATTACTTCAAAAATTAATTTTTTAAGTAATTAATTCCTATCAGTGTAATGAAATTGGTGGAGCTGAAGAAATCTGCTGCTATCCTGTGTTCATCCTTGGCCACGCCCCAACTTGCTGTCATCTGTAAACCTTGATAACCATAGGCAAAGAGTGTTGTCCTGATGGTCTGAGAAATAGATGCAAAATAGAAGAAAGTCCAGCAAATGGGTCTTTTGATAGTCCACTGGTAATGTTTTAGTTTTAGAAGTGACACTTGTAACTCTAACCACATATGTTCTGTCAGACAATCAGTTAATTATCCCCTGCATAACATAAGGTTTTATATTCAGATTTCCAAGTTTGTCTGTCAACAATACCTACATGTGAAATGTTATCAAAGGCCTTAGCCAGGTTCATATATGATGTATGTACAAGGATTAACCACCATCCACTGTTTTTGTAACATTTTCAAATAAATGAATGAGGTTAAGTATTCAGGGTCTTCCTCTGCAAAAGTCAAATTGATGAGGGTCCAGTGTTAAGAGATTTTCAATATCCAGGTTAAAGAGGTCTGTAATAATAAGTCCCATAGTGTTACACATGAGGCTAGTTATACTAATGGGTCTATATCTGGGTATGTGATTGGGCCGCCCTTGTGTAAGCCATTACAGTGGCTGTTTTCTGGAGTTCATGAATCTATCCAGTGGCAAGGCTTAGATTAAATAGGTTAAGTAGAAGTGCAGATAGGCCATATAGGCCATATTTGGTACTTATACTTGGGAAACCGTGTATATTATTAGCTTTTGAGAGGACTTTTTCCATTCTAAGCAAATGTAAAGGCTGGGATGGTAAAATCCGTATAACTGTAGCTGGAGGAAAATGTGAACTAAATTTGTCAGCTAGAATATTAGCTATTATCAAGGGTCAGATAGCTTTGTATTATTGTAGACTATCAGAAGATTGGTGGATATTTGTTCTTAACCTCCTGACTAAGTTAAAGAAAGATGTGTAGTTATGTTTGGTTCTAGTTGATATTTTAAGTGCTTATACCACTGACATATACTCCAGTTTAAACAGTTATATTGATAAGGCAGTCCCTATCCACAACAAATATAATGAGAAATTTATAAAGAACTAACTGCAGTGGAATACCCATAGAAATAAACCCATAACATAATAAAAAAGCTGCTCGATGCCACCAATTATGAGTATTTAGAGAAGGTTGATTTATTTATTTATTTGCATTTTTTACCGGGAGGTCTACTGGTCCACGATGAGCCCATTTTCAATAGAGGCCCAGGGAGAAAAGCTCCAAAAACAAACAACATGATAAAGCTACAGAATCAAAATACATAAATCAAGCAGCGATGGTACAGAAGGTGCAATGTTTTTACTCTTTTAATATAAAGATCTGTAGGGATAATGTTTAAATAAAATCTTCCTTAGAAATACACATTTATGAACATATAGATTATGAGAAACAACTTTTAATTAGAATTACTTCTGCAGTCCTATTTTAGAAATAACTGCAGCTGCAATGACTGCTATCAGTTTTATGAGCATCTGTCCACTGTTCATTTAACATGTGCCTCTTGTAAAAAAATAACATAGCAATCACTTAAAGATTAGAAAGGAAAAAGTGGTTTCCTATTTCATTACTACTGAATTCATTTAAAATTCCTGGAAGCTAATCTCATAAAACATTCATAAAATGAACATTAATATTATACAGCTAATTGGATTTGAAAGAGTAAATAAATAAATAACTTACTTGAAAAATTCAGAGAAAAAGAGACAAAGCAAGTTACATGGACAAATAAACTTTTACCTGAATCTTGAGTAATAAAATAAAGGCATGTCTGAAATTAGGACACCACAGAGTGTGACCTATTTTAATAATATGAAACAAAACCTTAATTGTTAAAACAAATACATGGTTACTGAGTACCTGAATAAACTTCAGTAGCAGTTGACATTTTCATTTGATTCCACAAAGCAGAATTAAGGAAGGAAGTATCTTATTGTCATTACATGTCAAGTTTGGACTTTTGTTAAGGGGTGTCCATATTTGGAATGATTGTTGGTAGTTTTAAGCTGGGTTAGGCTAGAATAAGAGGTGCTAGAAGCTTAAAAGCTTAATGGACTCTTTTTGTAAAAATATGATCAGTAGGTTTAGAGGCTTTTAAGAAATTGGAATATATGGTTTGCAGATGTTTATACAGACTGTTTACATCAATCATCTCAGAAATTCCATGAAGATTCAGATTATTTCTTCAGGATTGTATATCCATCTTGATTTACTTGCCATGCAACAACTGAAAGTTTTTAGCAGCATTCTGTATGAGGAGTTTGTTATCTATAATCATGTTTTCCAAAGTATAAACTATAATTCAGATGTACTAAGTCTTTCCTTACTTTCTGGAAGTGCATTTTTAATATAAATAGATTTCAATTATTGCTTTGTACATACAACTTGCAATGGTGCAATTGCATAATTTAAATTCTATATTTTAAGGGAATTCTACATTTATGACTTGGCCTGCCAAAGTATCTGGGTACAATGGGTTTTGATCCTTAGATGTTTTAGATTTAGCCCTCTTTTTTGAAGTTATTTTAGCTTTACCATAGATGCTTTTCTCTCCATTTCTTCTGATAATTCTACTCACATCTTGATTAACCATCAGTGGCACCAGAAATAATAAAAGTAAAAACATTACTGACTGAGGTAAATGGTATCAGTTATATAAAATAAACAGGAGACTTTAGACAAGTTGTAAATACCATATATCAAATTCAATGTATGAAATTCAAATACTTTTATTTGTAGAAGCAAGGCAATGACAGTTAACCTAGAGACCAGACACTAGGGACATCTCTGATGCGCGTATGTAATTGTATGAAAACTATAGATAATGAGTTAATTCTTTAAGCTCTCACCTCATACTCATTGAATAAAACTGGCCATGGTAAAAGAAGCAGTGATTCTTAGCTTGCCCAAAATCTAGGAGGGTCTACTTACAGAAATCTGTCTAACCTCATTAAAATCCTATCATCTGCTCAGAAAACTAAAGTCATCATAAATATTCTGGTTGTAGTACTTTTATGTGACTCCATCAACATGCTACTCACTAATAACCTATTTAAAGAGATTTAAAACTGATGAATAAAAGGCATGGATGCTTTTAAATTATTTGATTTCCTGGCTGCAAGGTACTGCAAACCATTACAGAACTCTATTAGAGTCTTCTCAGGTAACGTCATCCAGATAGTGAAATATTATCCATTTATTTAAAGTGTTGTAACATGTTCATTGGTTCATAGGTAGTTACTAGGCATGGAGCCAGGAAAAAAAATGAGGAGACAGGAGTGTAGCTCAATTCAAGATTCTGAAAACTATGGAAAGCCTTGAAGTTAATGAAACATTACATCAAAAAGGATAAAAAAGCTTTTATTTAAATTGAGCTTAAATATTTAAGTTACTCTTGTATTGACCTGTGCAGTGATACTTTATAGTACTTTTTTTGCTTTTTTTTCCATGTTTTAGCCAAAAAGTAATCTTTTTGCATTTTTTGTTGCTGTTCTGGGACCTTAGTCTTGCCACTTCATTTGCATTTGTGTGAAGATTGTGTATTACTGCAAGATTCTAGTATTATTTATACATTATACTGGACTTCTATCTCCATAAATACAATTACTTGTAAAAACTAGTTGTTTGTAGTTTTGACACCCTGTATGGCATATTAATCTTGTAGTTTCATTCACAGTTGTGGCAGACATGTGAATTACTGCCAGATTTGAGTCTCATTTAGTAATTTATTACAGCATTTTTCCCATAATAGCATTACTGATATTTTTCTGCATAGTCTGGTGCCTTAGTCTCTCATCGGATTGCAGTAGTAGCAGTATTGTGATTTCAGCGACAGGATTTGCACTACAGTACTTTTATAGCTGCTTATATTCTAGTTTTGCTGCTAGAGTATTGTACTCTGATTATCATTTACCTGCTTAAAGTTGCATTCCAGTGCCTTTTTGTTTACTTTGTTCTTCTGTTTTTTCCCTCTTCTTTGTGTCTGCCCCAACCCAATTGAGACATTAAGCTAATGTCTCTGAAATTCTAGTTATAGGACTAGAGCTTCAGTATTGGCTTTATTTGATTGGATCTCTCTGTAGGAGATATGTTTATTGCAGTGTCTGTCTGTCCGGCTTCTAACCCTTATAGTAGTCTAACTTCCAAAGTCCCTACTTCCCCTCTTTCATTGCCATTGTCTGTTGTGTAAGCTATTTAATGACTTTTTCCACCCATTGCTTTCCATATATCCATAATACAAATTGTCCATTCAGCAAACCAATATTTTGCTTGAGTAAATTCTGTCTAGGACACTATCCTTAGAACTGAAACCTGTACCTACTGTGGCTAAAACTAAAGCATTGCATGGAAACAAGTTTAGAGAAGCTAATTTGCATATTAAATAACCCTACTATCAAATGCTAGCATAATATAATCTAGTCTAGTGCCAAACTCCAAAGACCACCCAAGGAAACCTCTTTATAACCTCGTCCATAACCTACACTAGCTACCCAAATACAGGTCTGGTGAACATGCATGTGCAATTTCCAAATGTCTTCTTAGCCAGCTTGGTAGATATTGGCATCCTGAGACACTGTAGCAATTGTCTGTTGTTCACAGGCAAACATTTAATCCTTAAAGGAACAAACACAGTATGCAAGAGATGCACATACACAATTCTACTGGAGGCAAAAACCTTGCACCCAAACAAGGTTGTCAAAACACACACACTACATCTAGTACACATAGTATCTATCACACACACAGACCAACTTATGCTGAGGCACTAAACAAGATCTTCTCAAATCTCAAAGACTTCCTAAGCCTATAAACAGCAACATCTATTCTCAGCAATCTCTAAAGCACTCACCAAAAACAACACAAAACACTATACATGTTCTTACATCCAGTGGATCCCCAAGAGCAAAGCATATAAGCCAAGCAAACACACTACACTGAACTCTTGTCATAGGGGTCTCCATTATATGATATACAGATGCACCACTCACCAGACTGAAGAAGAATTAAACAGTTAGTTGCTTATCAAGAGTCAGGATCCATGAAGTTGCACTTGCACTCAAATCACTGCACCACAGGTACCAGTATGATTTTATCTTAGTTTTTATGTAGATATTAATGACCCAAGATGTACCTCCCTGGACTATATGAAGAGAGACATTATTGATCTGTCTGAATGTATCACTCAGTCAGGCATGTGCCTTGCAATGAGCAGCACCAGCTTCATCAAGAGTGAATCTACAGCATGAACAAAAGACGATTGACTTCAATAATTGGCTTAGTTTCTGGTGTTTTTCAAGGGAGATTCAATATTTTTTCATCAGGGGAAAACATGGTTAATGAATCATATTGCTTTACAAGGATGGTTTGTACCTGCCCCTTTAGGCTTGTGAATATTGGCAGAAAGTTTTTCCACCCCTTACAGCATTTTTAGGCAATATCAAATTGAGAAAACTACAAACATAGCAAATAAAACAAGAAGAAACCTAAAGGCATTACTGCAGCCTAAACAAGAAACTCCACACCCAAAAAATCCTCAGTCTGGAGAATATTGACATCTGAGCCATTATTGAAATATGGTTTACACTCAAAGAAAGTACACTGGTAGTGCAAGGCATTATTTTAGGTTAAAGTTGTATTTTTTAGTGCAATTTTATTGTATTATATACATGTGTTTTAAACTCATGTATATAACTTTAAATGCTGATTGTTGGTTCTTTAACTAATTGATCAATTAAGAATATGATTTGTTATATAAAGGCTGGGTGGGTTATTATTCATTGTTCTGAGGAAGTCCCTGTAAGTGGGAAGAAAGCACTAAACCTTTGTGAATAAAGATTGTACTCTGCTGTTGCTGTGTCATGCTGTGCTTGTGTGGTTTTTGAGTGCAAGCCATCAGTGCCATCTGTATATTTAGATTATCAGCTGCACAGACAGGGAAAATATGTGGAGGAGTCTCAATCAATATTAGCAAAAGTGTACCTTGAGATTGGTTAAAAAGAATAATGACTTGCAGCTTATCCATGTGTAAATCAACACAAAGTCCCTTACCATCCTAGCAAGGTATAGGTCAACCTCTGTGTCCCAAGAATCCCATAGTTAATACCTAGACCTACTGGAAATACTCACCATTAAACTAAATAATATATTCATGACAAACTTAACCCTCCATATACTAGAAAACATACACTGCCTCAGACTTACAGATACAACAATTCCTGGACTACATTAGCATAACTAGCTTTGACCAGATAGTATGCACAGCCACCAGAGGGTCAAACCTGCTGGGTTTGGAACTTACTAATATGGGAAAGTGCTGCCACCCACCCCATCATATTCTTACTGCTGAGATTGTACTACAAAGCTGTCACCTTCAAAATAAAAATCCATTCAGTAAACCCAGCAAATACTGTAACAGTTAGGAACTATTCCAAAGCAAACTACATCCTAATAAGCAACAGCTTGTCAAAATCCAATGCCCCTCCTAACCCCAGGTTAACAGAGACCCTATGCAACCATAACAATGGCTGTAGAGAGGTAGATTTGTCTATTAGAAATAAGTCCAAAACAAACTCTAAAAAACAAACCTCTCTGGAGGAATGCTAACCTAGGGTATATAAAACCAAAGGAAATATGTCATGGCTGAAATCAGGAAGAGTAACTCCCAATATAATAAGAGCTCTCAATTACACTAGACAGGAAAATAAGAAGCCTAATTAAGTCCAACAAGGACATTTATGAGGTCAAGATAGCCCCACAGGCTAAAGACAACTGCAAAGTCTTATATAGCTATGCTCGTAACTTCAAAGACAGCACATAGCAGTGCAATGGTGCCATCTTCACTGAGCAGAGTGATATAATAAAGGCTGGCTAACAAATTCTGCTCAAACTTTACCTGTCACTCTCTCCTGCCTACCCCCAATGAAACACCTACTAGCATAATTCCCCCCAAACTATTATCAGGGAGCAGGTCCTGGCAGTGCTCACTAAAGCCAAAAACACAGCCTCAGTGGGTCCAGACAATATCCTTGGATGCCTCCTGTATCTGTTAAGACCACTTGAGTCACTGTTCAACTATAGCCTCAAAACAGGCTTTGTACCATGAGAATAGAGGGCTGCAATGGTTATCTCACTTCACAAGGGAAGAACTTCAGCAGAACCCAGAAATTACAGACCTATTGGGTGGCCTAATGGTTAAGGTTCTTGCCTTATAAACACAAGATGCAGGGTTTGAGTCTCGCAAGAGATAACTGGCTAGGCTTAAAATGGCTTGCAAGGGCAGTTAGCCTAGTACTAATCTATGATCTATTAGTCTGACTAGTCTAATATGCAAATCCATGGAATGAATTATCATGAAAATGATTAATAAAGACATAGGCAACCTTTAAACACTGAACCCAGTTTGATTTGTCAAGAGAAAGTCATGCCTACTAAACCTGTGGACTTTTTGAAAGGTCATCAAGGCAATGGATGATGGGAAAATGATGCATATCACCTACTTGCACCTGGCTAAGGTGTTTGCTACAACAGTCTACTCAGGTATAGTTGATAAACTCAGCAAACTGAGTATAAACCGTACATAACTCACTGGATTGTCAGTTGACCCACAGACAAGGTCCAGGAAATCAAGATTGGTGAGACCACCTCCACTAAGAGATCAGTCACCATTGGGATACATCAGGGCTCCATCCTGGGACCAATCCTGTTTGGCATCTATGTATTGGAGGTAAAGGTTAATGTCAAGGCCTTTGGCTGACTAAGTTTGCAGATGACTGAATCTGGCAGATACCATTGATTCTCCCCATAACACAAACATCTTCCAAGAGGGTCAAAGTATTGATAAGACCACCTCCACTTAAGAGACCAGTCACCAGTGGGATACATCAGAGTTCCATCCTTGGACCAGTCATATTTGGCATCTACTTATTGGAGGTAAAGGTTAATGTCAAGAGTCTTTAGCTGACTAAGTTTGCAGATGACTGAAAGTGAGACCTCTCATTGATTCTCCTTATAATGCAAACATCTTTCATGAGGGTCTAACACAGAGAAGTGACTGGCCAAAGTCATGGATTAACACACATTGCCAATAAATTAATTATAGTCCTTTTTGGGAAAATGGTCACCCAGACTAATTACTCCATCAATAAGACACTCATAAGAGTTAACCTGGCAGTCTGGGATCTGAGAACATATGTAGACAGTAATCTGGCCTTTGGCCAACATGTGGCAAAGGTAGTAAGGAAATCATTCTATATCACCCAACATATTAAGTAAAGGGATGGCATCTGAGTCCAAGGAAGTCAAAGGGCCAATTTATTCATCCCTTATCAGACCCATCATTGAGTATAATGCCACATTCAGCATGTACCTGGCCAGATATATGAAACAGTTGGAATGTCCATAAAGATTCCTTACCATGAAAATCCAGCGTATAAACATGTTGTCTACATGGATCTTCTTAAAGACCTATCTTTGTACTCAATCTCCTAGGGGTTACTGAGAGGGAGCATCCACAGATCCAGAACTGACAAACCAGTTGTACATCCACAAAATGATAGGCATCAGAACCACTAGATTCAAGGATTTAACTTTTGCTTATTACATAAATAGGCCATGCTGGCAATATAGACATATGTCTCAGAGTATCCCCATGTTCTGGAACAGCCCCCCATCCATGTGAAACAGAGTCCAGCCCTAATCCTATTTAAGTATAACCTTGACCAATGGATGGGAAATCAGAAATTCACCTTGGGTCTGGCCCCTATTCCTCTAATAGACAGAGACAGACAGTAACTATGTCCAAACTAACATACACCACCATATCCTATAGAAATTTCCTAACTAACATACAACCTCCAAATAAATGACACTGATACATAGCAACACAATAGAGTTGGCTGGGTTGTGCAGCTAGGCTTCTAAAGACCCTGGTGGTTGTTAACCTAGTATATAGCTATTAACGTATGAACCTATGAATTCCCAAACTGCCCCAGAGCATTTGCTAGTTAAGGCACTTGCTCAGGGTCACACAGCATAGCAAACAGGTGGAATGAATCAAACTTTTTACTATAGGAAATAACTCATTAATAGCTCATAGTTGTTACTGCCAAAGATATTGGCTTAAATTTTGCCTTCTATACCAGGACGAATATGAATGCACTCATGACAGATACAAATATTTTGTATTTCCTGCAACTGCAATTTCCTTCTATATATGGGTCCATAAGTCTCCTTTGATATAAATCTTTTAATGGTCCCAGGCCCAGAAAAGTAATTCAAGATTAAGGACAATTGTGTGCTATATTTTATACAAGCAAAAAGCCAATGTTGTCTAGTTTCAAAATTGTATCTCACTTTCAGTGTGAATGCTAACAAATAATGTCAAAGCTCTATGTATATTGACATGCTAATTTATACACTGCCTTTTTGTGTTTCCACTATGAACAGTCTTGTCTCATTTAACTGGTATATGTTTATTTAAACCCAAAGCATCTAAAACCTTGGGAGATTGTTAATCAGAACCAAGGTCCAGAAACACAAAAACATTTTTGAGTAGAAGAAGCACAATAATCGCTGCAACCACTGATGTGTAGGTAAATCTCATATTCAAGATCACAAACTCACAGAACCTGGAGAAAGTGATCAAAATGAAGTACTCACCTATTTGTTGGTCTAGCAATCATGACAAGATTTATGAAACCTTTTTGATTTAACATTCTGAGTATCAATCAACCATCTAGTGGCAAACAGCATGGCTTCCCTTTTGTGAAGATGTTTGGTCAGATATAGCACTGCCAAGCTTAAATACTTAGCAGCAAATAAATGTTCACATAATTACCTAATACTTCACTTTTTGGATGCATTATTAATTTCCCCTTAACATAGTGCTTAGGTAAAGATTTTGTGTACACCATAGTTCTCTGTAGACCACCTCTCACTCATGGTAAAAGTACATTACCTGACTTGGTGATTAATGCTTTTTTTTTGTAATTGCACTGCTAATGACAGATTTCAGTGAATGCCAGCTTTGTATTCAGTACAATTTCTTCATTTTAACATCTGTGGTCATGCAAGTCAGCAGCCCTTACTTTTCCATGATTAACCTGCAGGTTAAAGTTATTCTTCATACCACCAGGTTTCATCCTTTTGTAGGATACACCCATGCCAAAATCTCATTAGGTAGTCCTGCATAATGACCTTCTGTTTAATTTATATTTTGCCTGTGTATTCTGTAGGCAGAGTGCAGCTATTGGACAGATGTCTTTTATCTCTTGTTTTTCACTAGTAAGACTAGAGAGAGAGCAAGGCCATTTCTCAGCATCTGACTGCTGTATAGGAACATAGGATCATTGGTGTGTACTAGGCTAACAACTGCTAGGGCCTTTTTAAGCCTAGCCATGCCTCCCAAATCTCTGACAAGTTCTGGTACCCTTGAAAAATGTAAGCAGAAGCTACTTTTGGAGACTGCTACTGGCCAATGTGTTCATTAGAGATTTTCCATCTGTTTTCAGTGTTGTTATAAATCGCCTGCATTTTTACAATCTGTTGCTGAACTGAGATACTGTTAGATGTTACGGAGACAATAAGCTCCTGGCCATGACCTGTTATAACAGATTTTATTGCATACATGCTTTACCTTTTCTTTAAAGGTTATTGTGATAGCTGTACAATTTGTTTTTGCTTTTAGTAAATCTAGTTAAGAACTGTTGCCGGTCTTATCTAGGGAGAGCAGAGATAGAAACACGGTCTCTGGTTGGTAAAGAACATAAAAAAGTGTCATTTGCTATTGGCAAGTATGCTCTTTTGAGCCTTTTCAACTGCTTTAAGTATTGCTATAAATTGCCTTCATCTGCACAGCATTGCAATAAGGGCAATATGATTGAAATGTGCACTGTATGGATGCAAGCATCTTGATCCTCATCCTTTGCCATACCGCCTCTCTTTCTATATTTCCCTAAGTAGCCTGTAGTTGTTCTGCATTTCTCTAAATAACCTGCAGTTTCTCCATGTTGGTCATAATTTACAGTCATACTTCTAAAGCTGTTCTACACTGCCAATAGTTCAAATTTTTTAAAACGTATTTGTTCCAAATCTCTGGATGAAAATGGAAGGTAAGCCTGCTTACTTCTCTTCTGCTCCCAACCTAGTAGCATTTTGTATCCTCAGACAGTGTAATAACTGCCTTATGCTCACAGATAATGATCTGTTAATCAGCACTAGTATTGCTGTTTGTGAGAGATGTGAGTATTTAACTAAGACAGAGGCCTCACTCTCATGGGAAAAAAAAATACATAGACTATAGGCAACACATCTTTCCATCACTGTCTACATAAAGCCACACTAAAATGTCCTACACAGAGATTACAGAAAGTCCTTACAAAAGCCCTCACATTCATGAAAACTAGGTCTCACTATTAATTGACCACCACTTCACATTCAAGCACACCCTCAGCAGAGAGTCACTAGGAGTCCAATCACTCCAAGTCCTCTACATCATTACACCACTCTACCAATAAAAAATGAATTAATTACCAATGACTGGATGGTGTGACACAGAGATTCTCCACTCATTAGGATGGACAAAGAGAGGATAATGTTGAATTTTCTTTCAAGAGCCAAAATCTCTGCTATCTCAAGGGCACACACGTCCCTTTCACCTGATAAATGGCAGTGGTCAATGCAGGATTGTATGATATGGAACACAAATCTCTGAAGGGTATGCAGAAATATATGTAAGAACTCTGTATGCATGTCACTAATACAAACAAGACCCTGGTTCTGAGTGAAATTCTTCCTCCTTAAGAATGCTAAGTATTAGAGAAGACAATTGGTTTTAACAGTTGGCAGAAGAGCTGGTGTCACTCCTGGGAGGTCCGTTATGTGTTTGCATGGAATAAGATGCTTGACATTCCTACCTACTTCACAAAAGATGGCCTACATCCTTTGCTCCATTGCTTCCACATACTTGCTAAAGGCTCTGTTGTGTCCATGCAACTATTATATCACATTCAAACCTGGACCACATTAAGATGGTTCCACCCAATGCCGGAAGTTTTAACAACAAGCTTCCCTACTTTGAGGATGTCTTTCATTTAGAACACATCCATAGTTCTGTAATTAATTGAAACTTATTTTAAATATATAGACAGCATTCACTCTATAGCTAAGCTTTGTGCCTGCCATGCCTTCAGGCTGAATGGCAATTATAGTCTTTTTCTGTATTTGCTAGGGGCCATATCACCTTCAGATAGATTCCAGGTGACCCACAAACCAAACTAATTGATCTCCAAATCATATTAAACAGGAAGAGATATCAGCTGATAGCCTTTTACAGAACAACCTCTATGACCCCAGAAAATCATATAATGTTTCTACACATACTCAATGAACTCCCCATTAACAAGAACTCTATTATTTTGGGACACTTTAATTGCCTCTTCATAAAACTGAGTACTTATAAATACAATGTAGGATATGCCCTGAAGTTTGTTTATTTAATAAACAAAAAATCCTGGACCAGATTGTTAACAAACCATCTAGATTACATGATACATCAAATATAGCTTAATTGTGTACAGATCCCATGATATTTCCTTCACAGTCTAAGTCAGATCATAATGAAGTGATAACAAACTGTAGAAAACATTCTACTTGGAGGAGCTAATTGATAAAGGGATATCATCCAGAAGTAAATAGGTCATTGTTCCATTTTACTCAGCATTGAAATATTTCTATGTAGCACAGTTTATAAGTAAGGTCATGGCATCCAGATCTAAGGATGTGATAATATCACTGTACTCAGCCCTCATCAGACCAGTAATCAAGTACAATGCACTCTTTTGCATGTCCCTCACCCAGCACATGCAACAGTTGGAGCATCTTCAGAGGTTTCTCACCAAAGAAAATATAGGCTATAGCTAACAAGTCATATGTGGACCAATTAAAAGCACTATCACCGTATTCACTTTCCTACCGATTACTCAGGGGTGATTTATGCCTGACCTACAAGGCAGTCTCTGACCCAGCTCTGATGGAAATATTGTATTTTCACGAAACTAACTGCACAAATGTTACTAGCTCCAAAGACCTAAACCTGATCGCTGACATGAATAGATCATGCTGGACAGACAGCAATGTGTCCCAGAGATTGTCCCTTCTCTAAAATAGGCTTCATATTAAAGTGAAGCAGATCCCTTCCCTGACCATCTTTAAGTGCAGTCTGGACCAATAGATGGGAAATCACAGATTTCCTGGAGTGGCGTCCATGTCTCTTATGGACAGAGGCAGTCAATAAAAATTGTCAAAACCCTGCTTGCTGACCCTTGTAATCTTTCCCCTAGCAATACAAAATTGGGTAAAATCTGGGTATAACTAGCTAGGCTTTTAAGGGCTCTTGAGCCGTTAGACTCATAATCTCCTATGAAGTCATAAACAATGCCCCTTTAAGGATGAACTGCACTAAACATATCAAACAACTAGAAAGACTCCAGAGGTTCCTAAACAGGAAGCTCATTAGACTAAAAACCCTAGGCTACCAAACAAGACTATCAGCTTGTTCCATTTATTCAGGACCTTATAGACACCTGGGGGGAGATCTATGTCTTGCCTTTAGTCTCAGTAGCCCTGGAAAGTTTTTATTTCCACAGATGAAATATTTCCACTAACATCAGAATAAAGGATGTAAATCATTACCATACAGAAAAATAAAACATGATGGAAAGACAGGTTTATCATACAACACCTCCCCACCTCTATAACAGATTCTCCCTTTAAATTAAACAATGTGACAAACAGGTCCTGCCATTATTGGATGAGTAATTACAAATGCATCCCTGGCCTGACTGATCTTGTCCTCCTCTTAAGTGGGGTACAATGGTTCTATCATTTTTTTATATTTTAATGTAAAGGCTTGCTGATGGGTTATTATCTCATGTGACAGTTGCATCTAAATTAAAAAAAGAGTAACCCTGTCTTAGCAAGAATATGCTTGTTGTCCCCTATAAGATAGTATGCTTGCAGAATGGTATCAAATAGTGAAAAAACAAATTCCCATGACTTCATTGCTTGACGAATGACAGAAATTTAAAAGTAAAATCTACAGCTCAGATCATTAGTCAGCTATTTTGATGTATTTCCTTCTTTTTCCTCACATTTGTGACTTCCATCTTAAATGACTACCTTCTATGCTGCCATTCTCTTCTGAACTATAAACAAGTCCTTGTTACTAGGAAATATCTGGAATGATGCCTTGAGTCAGGACCACAGGCAATAGTATTCACTGTGAATTATTGTGGACAGAGAATATGGACTCATTGGTTTTAATTTTACATCCATAAATTGTGATGGTAGTAACACATTATTATTTTTTTGGATTTCCTCCTTTCCTTTCCTATGTAGAAAACATTTTTTTTCTATAGCTGCATATAGCAAAATAGTACCTTTTTGTCTTTACTTGTCACCTGTCAGTCACCAGTAATTCAAATGAATTGTCTGGAGACTGCAAACCAAACATTCCATGTATTAGAATTATGGAATGATCCCGCCTCTTATTCCATGGATTTTTGAGGCAATGCTTTGCTTCCCTGGTTTAGGATTGAACTGAAATTAAATTAGAAGTGCAGAACCCGTTTTATAATGCTGAACTCATTAAGGTGTAAAAGAGACTTTGGAGTAACAGTGGTAGTGAACTTTGACATGCTACTTTATTCTTACTGCCCATTACTCATTTTCTCTCTTATATCCCCCTCACAATTTTCTCCTGTATTTGTCCTTTGTGTATCTTCTTACTTTAAACAAGAAAACATTGAAAGTTGAGTAGAATTGTTTAAGAGAGCATTAGACATATGTGCATGTAATTTATCTCTCTCCTCAGCAGTATGTTGTGTATTTGTTTTAGGATCACAGACTAGCATCAGATGTCTTTCATTGTACTCCTCACAAAAAAGGACAGATCTATAACTTTAACATTTATTATAGATGTAAATGGACTTGCTCTAACTACTTCTTGTAATCTGCTACCAACATCATTTTCTGGAGTAGTAAGACCATTAATTGTTGGATACCCCATTAAAAATACCTCCATTTGGGACTGCCATATTTCAGGAGCTACTGTGCTTTCAGATTTGGACTCAGTTGACAACTGTTTCTATGTAGCTTGTTAAGGAATAATATATATTGTTTTCTGACATTGCATGTATAGTCTTCAGTACTGGTGTAGTACTGCTAAATCTTGCTTAGATACTAGTCTATGTTTTCTCCATCAAAGCAATTAATAAAAGCCATTTATAACTCTGAAGGACTCATTAGAAACCTCTTTTTGGCCTTCTGTTCTATAAAAACCTAACAATTTTTGGTAGTGAATTGGAAGCATCATACCTGGGCAAAGGTAGTCATCAATGTGGAGGTTTGTTCTATTCAATGCCACCCACTCTTTAGGTTAAATAATGAATTTGATTATTCCATTCTTTCTCTATACAAGGCATTTGAAAATATGCCACCATCCCACAATAAGCTTTCAGGAGACCCAGGTTTGAGAAAGTGAGCACCAAGAGCATACTATCCTAGGACTCACTTATATCACAGGTAAACAGTCCATCATTCCTGTTAATGACTGTATAACACACTGGATGATTCTAAAACCCCATTCTGTTGTTAAGAAACTGACTCTCATATTCTCTGTAAATTCTTTCTTCTTTTTTCGGCTTTTCCTGGTTAGGAGTGACCACTGTGGATCACCTGCCTGCTCATGATTTGCAGTGGAGTTTTACAGTGTCAAGTTGCCAGCCCGATACCCAACCATCCACAGAAGGCACACACATGCACGCACTCATGCCTAGGGCCAATTTAGAATGTCCAGTCCACCTACAGCATGTCTTTGGGATGTGGGAGGAAACTGGAGCACCCGGAGGAAACCCATGCAACCACAGGGAGGACATGCAGACTCCGCACAGAAGGCACCCCAGCCGAGGATCAAACTGGAAATCCTCTTGCTGTGAGGTGGCAATGCTAACCACTGCACCACCACAGCCACCTCATTCTCTGTACATTCTTTCTAATTTTTGTAACTCTAATGGAGCTTTTCTCCCTGGGCTTCTGCTGAAAATGAGCCTGAGAGACTAATCAGACCATCCTGGTAAATAAAACGCAATAAATAAACAAATAATGAGCATGGAATCATTATCAGGTAATTGTTTTTGCTTTGCAATTATACTCTCCATTTTAGACTCTGGTGAAATTTGCAGGTATTAACTACTACCTGAATGTTGTATTTTCACAGTTATTAACTTTTATTCTCATCATAACTGTGAAGATTGGGGAAATATGGGTGAAGGCTGCCAGCCTAGTCAAATAGAATTTGATACATGATTCTATGATTTGTATATATAAATGTAAAATACAGGCTTGTGTTCTTAAATGAAAGAAAACACTGTAAAATGTGAACTTCATGATTGTTGCAACATTGCCATTTGCTGTAAGGAAAACCAAACCAAGCATTTCAATTGTTCTTTGAAGTTACAATTATCTAAATGGTAATGCCGAAGTGGCTAGCTGAACACATTCTTTCTATTGTCTTAACTTAAGGAATGACTGCTGGAGTGTACATGTGAAATGTCTTTTATTGTTGTAGTTTCCTGAGCAGGTGTTAGATTGCTAAATAATGCAGTTTGTTTGCTTGGGAACTCCAGACTAACTGGCAAAATGATGTCGTTTGGGAGGGTCTTAGCAGAGCTGTTTGTTAGTGTTTTTAAAAACTTTTGTTCAGTGAGAGACTGTAAGCATTTTTGTCTTGGACCATCAACCCAGCACTGCTTATGCTCTTTATTTATGTAAGTAAGATTGTAGTACTGTCTTTTCTCTTAAGAATAGCTAAAGATTAGAAAGTTAGATTGTGTTTTTCTTTGACATTAGACCTGTCCTACTGTATTATTTTAAGTTTCTGTGTGATCTCTGAACTCTTAGATATTTCTGTGGTGTAGTAATATTG
The DNA here is from genome assembly GCF_019279795.1 of Protopterus annectens. Lineage (NCBI taxonomy): Eukaryota > Metazoa > Chordata > Ceratodontiformes > Protopteridae > Protopterus > Protopterus annectens. The sequence continues at coordinate 1,921,861,309 of NC_056726.1, forward strand.
TCTTGTGTTTTTAATTATTTATTATTAAAACCTTTACCTGTGGCTGGTTTGTGTAGAGATAGTAGGCACTAGAGTACATTGAATATTTATAGAGTATTGTAATAAGCCACTCTAAAAAGCCTTAGACTGAATAGTCACATTACCAATTGGATAATAATATTGCACAGTAATAATTGGACACCCTTTCAAGGGCCTTTAGGTAGCTGATAATTATTAGCTGGTGGTGGCAGGAATTACTACCATATAGTCTGGGTAAAGGGGCACAGCTAGAGAATCTGTGTCAGCCTTTCCCAGGAGTGTCTTTGAAGTTGCATAAATACTTATCTCAAAGTGTGGGTGTGTGTCTGCTACCTGGGCAGGGACATGAATCACTAGTTGGACAGAGAGGGTACTGGAGGTTAGCTTGCCAGCTAGGCTGTGATCTGGGCCCTATAGCTGTGCCAGTGGGGAGTCTTATTGGGGACCTAGGGAGCAAGGGAGCAACCAGCCCCAAACTGACTGTCACCTCTGTGTGCACTTAAGGGAAATTGTACTTTACTGTGTGTGTTTGTTATCCTTTCCTCCTCCATGAGACAACCACCCTGATGTTAGTGGTGAGGATTGAGGCTCCTTGATTGCTGGGCCAGGGCACGGTCATCACTATAACTAAACCCAGGTTACTAGCACTTCTAATTAGGACCTTCAGTGTTTTTGTCATCACACTATTTTTCTGCGTATAGACTGAAGATTGGTTCTCTTATCATAAGACTCACGAGTTATGTCCAATGTCTCTTTTACCTCCACTAAGTGTCCTTTAAAGAAGGCATCAGTTGGAATGGAAAACATTAAACTTCAGCTCATTCTTACCAGTTTTTTACACACATTTTCTACTGCTGTGTATAAGTCATACTCTTGGATTTCAATGGAAGCAAGGGGATTTATCCTCCTGCAGGTACATAGATCACATACTATCTAAATTTATTTTCTTTACTGGCTTTTGTATTAAATAGTGCAATGTTTATACTGTTGCTCCAAGCTCTAACTGACAAGTGTATTAATAATATTGGAAAGATCAATGACTCTCCCCTTTTCTCAAAATGGTATTAATAAATAACTATATTATTTGCAAGTTGTTATTGTGCAGACATAGATAATATTATGTATTTGGAAGATGGTGTTACTTGTCTCCATTCTTTGGATGTGCAAGTAAATGAAAAGTCATATAAATATTGGGAAGAAAGTTGCAATATTTACAGTATGCACAAATAAGAGGGGTTGAGAAAAAAAAGTAGATGAAAGAGAAGACAGAGGTAGAAATGGAGTGTAGGTTATTGGAGGAGTATAATAGGACAGGAGAATGTTGATTATAACTGAATACTTGTCATTGGTCAAACATGATAAATGTCACTTGCAATCAATGTTGGGCCTGTGTTCAATCTCACATCTTCCAGTGTTTGTTATGGATGCTTGATAGCCAGTAAATGAACTGCATGTAAACTGTTACACCATGTCATATTTTGTCTTCAAAATCTTTCATTCAAAGGCAACTACTGCTAGAATGTTGCAGTCTTTTTTTACACGGTAGTAAGAAATACAAGAGTTGTTTAAATCAAAGGAAGGTGAAGCTTTCCTACCTTTGTTAGTCTCCCATTAATTACCACAGACCACAATAAATGCTAAACCAGGTTAAAACATTAATTTTCTGAAAGTAACTAAAGCTGTGTTTGCAGAAGACTTAGTAGGCAAAAAAGATTTTAACAAGCTTTGTTCAAAGTGAATGGAAAACAGCAACAGGCATTCCCCTCCACTAGGGCAGACAATCAACCAACCTACGGAACTACAGACCCATCAGTCTTACAAGCTCGAGATGCAAAGCCATGAAGTGACTTATCAGGAAAATGATAAACAAGGACATTGGCAACCTACAGACACTAGACCTGGGATGACACCCCAACTTCATGTGCACAAATCGGAAATAGGGTTGTGGATGGATGGATGATGGAAGGGAAGATCATGCTTTCTTAGTCTGGTAGACTTTTTCAGATGGTCTCCAAAACAGTGGTGGATGAGGGTAAAAAACTACGTACTGTGTATTTTGATTTGGTTAAGGCATTCAGTTCAATACCCCACTCAGCCGCTGTTGACAAGCTATCTCAGCTATGTGTAAATCCTTGCATAACTGTCATCTGGCTCGCAGAAAGGACCCAAGAAGTCAGGATTGGTTATACCAGCTCCACCAAGAGACTGATCACTAGTGGAACACTTCAGGGCTCAGTGATCAGTGCTGGGCCTGCTCCTGTTTGGCATCTGCTTCTTGGAAGTCAAGGCTAATATTCAGGGCCTCTGACTTACCAAGTTCACAGAAGACTGTAAATTTGGAGCTATTATGGATTTCCCCAAAGAGAAAAATATCTTTCAAGTATGTTTAATGCAGACAAATGACTGCTGCCAAAGTCATGGTCTAAAACTCAATGAAAAAAAAGCATTATAATGTTCTTTGGGAAACTGTCAACCCATGTTAATCACTTCATTGATAAAACACCCCTAAAAGATGACCCAGTAGTAAGGCAGCTGAGAACATATGTAGGCTGCAATCTGGCCTTTGACCATCATGTAACTAAGGTAATAAGAAAATCATTCTATGTTGCCCAACTTATAGCTACGGGTATGGCATCCAGGTCCAAAGAAGTTACAGTACCACTTTACTCAGCCGTTATCACAACTGCCATTGAATATAATGCCCTGTTGGCATATATCTAACCAGACACTGCAACAGTTGGAACACTCACATAGGTTTCTCAGCAAGAGAACTCATAGAATGAATACTCTGTCCTACACTGATCACTTAAAGGCTCTGTTTCTGTGTTCAGTCTCCAACAGAGTGCTGATACAGGATATTTTTCCTGCCTTACAGGGCTTCTTCAAATCCAACTCTGATGGATTTGTTTCACATGAGCCAAACAAAGAACACCAGAAACACTAGATCCAGGGATCTTAACTTCCCTTGTTACATGAACAGAATGTGTTGGAGAGGCAAAAATGTGTCCCAAAGGATCCCCACACTATGGAACTGGATCTCCATCCATGAAGAAAAGATTTCATCCCTGACCCTATTCAAATGAAACCTTGATAATTGGATGGGAAATCATAAATTTACCAATGGTTTGGCCCCAGTGTCCTATATGGACAGAGGCCATCAGTAAAGAAGTATTATCATAACTAACACCACCCTTACAAATTCTTAGGTAGCTCCCTACTAACATGACCCCCCCCCAATATATACACCCATGATACTCAGCACCTAAATGGTTTGTGGTGCACAGCTAGGCTTGTAGTGGTCATTAGCCTAGATGGACAGAATCTAAAAACTCCAACTATTCTCTGTCTCATATCACGTATTTAGAGGTCATCTCTGCTTGACTTACAAAGCCATGTCTGACCCAGCTCTGTTAGAAATGCTGAATCTATTCTCAATCCCTCCATACTACATGCTGCAGAGACCTCAACATCATTACTACAATCAACAGAATAAGCTGGAGGGACAGGTTCATAACCCAGAGACTGCCCATGCTATGGAATAGGCTTCCCATACATATCAAGTGGAGCGCCTCACTGGCCCTCTTCAAGAGAAATCTTGATGAGTGGATGGGAAACAGAAAATTCACCTCGGGGTTCACTCCAGTAGCTCGACTTGACAGAGGATCTGGGAACTAAGGTCAGGTGGCACGATGCCAGGGTAATCCTATGGGCTAGGCTTTTAAAACACTCCAGGGCCATTAGCCTAGTACACACCTATGAACCAATAAAATAACTTATGAACCTGTGTAACTTTAGAATGACATCTCTTCATTCTTTTGAATTTATGTAACTTTTGCTTTCGCTGACTAGTTCTTATAAAATAAATTATAGGTACAAAATATTATAAATAGTTTATAAACCTTTCCTAATTTCCTCATCTACAATGATCATTGCAGATTTACTTCAAATGGGAAAGCCTGGGGCAATACAAAAAATAAGTAACACTCACAGATTTGTCTCGAAAACTGACTTGTAGTGGTCATTTTAGTATTAGGCAGAAATAAGTTACATGAATCAAAGGGAAAATACTATGTTTTTCCAACTCTTAGAATATCTAGGATTCCCCTGCATTTGAAGACCTCATCACTATTTTATACAAACATGTACTTTAATAAAAATCTGTGGTTACATTTTAATTTGTATCTATCTGAAGAGGGATAGAGGAATGTTAGAATGGACTGCTGTTTTTTTTTTTTTTTTAATCATTTGATTAATATTTACATAGACCATCTAACAAGGAGTAAAGAGAACTTAAAATAAAATTTCACTTTTTGCAAATTTTCCCCTATCCAAACTCATCTCCATTAGGTTTGAAAACCATAGAGCAAATACTTTAGGCAGTCTTGAGAAATAAAATGGAAACAGAAGTCTGAAGTCATGTCTGCTAACTTCACAAAAGCTATCGGGGGAAAAAATTACAGTTCAATGAGACATTTCTACTTTTTTATGCTGATGTTCCCTTAAGAACCACATATTCTGATACATGGTAAATAATCATCTGCAGCCAATTACATGCCACTACACTTTATATGATTTTCAAACTATCCTGACTTAACCTTAAAAAGACAGTCATGCAAAATTAACATATTCCACAATTTCTAGATATAGCTTTCTCCATCCTTCTATAGGCTCTGAAAAACATTTTAAACAATCCATCTTCCATTGATTATGCAATTTGTATAAGGTAAAGACTGAATTTAAGTGCCTGAAAAAAGGCAGTGGATTTAGACAATGCAGATAAGGGATTTTATTTATTTATTTATTTTTGTTTTGTTTTTCTTGAGGGAGATGCCATAATATTTTAAAAGTCATTTTATAATCTCACGCTGAAAAGTATATAATGAAATTATAAACAATAAACATAAGTCAGATATTTGTTTTTACAAAACACATTCTACCTTTTATTTTATCATAATTCATGGTGGTACAATGGTAGCATTGTTACCTCACAGCAAGTGGTTCTCCTGTTCAATTCTCAGCTGGAGTACCTTCTGTGTGGAGTCTGCATGTCCTCCCCGTGGTTGAGTGGCCTCCAAAAGACATGCGTGAATGGGCGTGCCTTCGCTGAAGGTTGGGAGTTGGGCTGGCAACTTAGCACCATAAAAAACTTACTGCCAATTATTAGCAGACCAGAGTTCTTCTGTGGCGACCCCTAACCAGGAAAAGACAAACATTCTACCTTTTATTTTGTTCTCATGCAAGAAAAAAAGAGGAAGAAAGGAAACAGCTTAGTCCCACAACATAATTATATGTGTACTAATGTACCAAGATTTCTGAAATAATAAATCAGAGTGTAATTAAAAAAGTTGTTTTCTTTTACATGAAAAGGGAATTTTAACATTTAAAAACTTGTGTAAACTGAGCTGTTGTTTTTGCTTGCAAGAAAGAAAAGATTAGGGTCCCTTTAAACAGAACATGCTGGAGAGGCAAATATGTATCTCAGAGACTGCCCCTCCTATGGAACAGACATCTGATCCAAATGAAGCTGTGTTCTTCTATTAGTTTATGCACAGCCTAGAACAGTGGATGGAGAATAGGAAATTTATAGCAGGCCTGGCACCCATGTCCCTTATGGAGAGAGGTAGCTTATAAATGCCTGGCACCCAATGTCTTATTTGGATACAGGACATCACTATTCTTTTGGGAAAACTTGACTACACTTAGAATGGCCCCTTGTCATTAGTCTAATAACTGTCTATGAATCTTTATGGTAAAAGAGACTTTACTTTTAAAAAAGAGCATATAATATCATATTAACAACCTGTTTATTATAAAAAGTTGTATTTTATAAAAAAGTTATATTTCAAATGCTTCCCATAACCAGCACAAAATGTGAAGAATGCACTTTCAGACTGTTTGTATAAAAAGGTTAACTGTTCATGCACCAATTTTTTTTCTCCAAGTCCATAATATTGCATTTTTAACATTCTTTCTGTTTAATTTCTTGCCATACAAAAACCTGTAAACATTTTGTGAGTATACCTTTGCAGAGGGAGTAAAACAACTTTACAATGTAAGAATTCATTCCAGAAATGGGAAGAAAACAATCAGAAATCAGTCCTCTACATTTTTGCACCTTCAAGTGTATACGTTACTGAGGATTTTTAATCTAACTTGTTTATATAGTAACTGAGAGAAAGGTACATAAAGGATGCATAGTCTGATATACTGTAGAACTAGTCATTAAGATACTTCCTAAACACATACTGTTTCTCACACTGTGGGACCACCCAGATGCTCGAGCTGTTTTGCTTGTAGAGCAATCAGCTATTCTCACAGGTATGTTTATGTTCACATCTGCCTTTACTCCCATTTGGCTACATTGTTTAAACACTCAATTGTTTGTGGTGCAAAAGATTAATTACTGATGATTCTTATATTTATTTGCCCGAGGCAATAGCTATATATTTCATCATGTAATAAGCAAGTCCAGGGATTTCAAAACTGTATAGCATGATATACCACAGCTGAAAATGACTATATCTCTGCAAAGTTTTAATTCATCAAAGTAATATAACAATCATCATTTACAATTTAGTATGTAAAGAAATATATTCCAGTGATATCTGTCATTACAATAATCATATTTAGTAACAAAAATATTGCAACTACTTCCTGTAATTAATATAAACATGCAAACTGTTGCTGACATTTCTGCTGTTCAGATACACATTTTTCTGCCTTAATATTGCATACATAGTGTTGCATTTAATAGTGCTGCTTCTGTTAAAGTTGATGTGCTACAGAATCTTATATACGTTTAGTAAACATAATTTTGCAGGCTGACAAAAAAAAACTCATTCACAAGCATAATTTCATCGCTCAGCTGGGAGCAAAACATGTCAGTAAACGTTTTGTCAAAATTCCATAAAGTACCTTCGCTTCTCACCTACTGTTTGTGTATATATCCATACCTTAGCTTCTTACCTATGCATATATATCCATACCTTAGCTTCTCACCTGTGTGTATATATCCATAACTTAGCTTCTTACCTGTGTGTATATATCCATACCTTAGCTTCTCACCTATGTGTATATATCCATACCTTGGCTTCTCACCTGTGTGTATATATCCATAGGTTAGCTTCTCACCTATGTGTATATATCCATACCTTAGCTTCTCACCTATGTGTATATATCCATACCTTAGCTTCTCACCTATGTGTATATATCCATACCTTAGCTTCTCACCTGTGTGTATATATCCATAGCTTAGCTTCTCACCTATGTGTATATATCCATAGCTTAGCTTCTCACCTATGTGTATATATCCATGCCTTAGCTTCTCACCTATGTGTATATATCCATACCTTAGCTTCTCACCTGTGTGTATATATCCATAGCTTAGCTTCTCACCTATGCATATATATCCATAGCTTAGCTTCTCACCTATGTGTATATATCCATACCTTAGCGTCTCACCTATGTGTATATATTTATACCTTAGCTTCTCACCTATGTGTATATATCCATAGCTTAGCTTCTTACCTATGCATATATATCCATACCTTAGCTTCTCACCTGTGTGTATATGGGTTTATATTACAACATCAAAGTTCAAAAACTTTGAATGTTATAATATCGAACCCAGTAGAGCCAATGCTTGAAATAGTGAAGCTGCAGAACACCGGATACTTTCCTAGGGAAAGTATTCAGTGAGCCGTTTCTGAAGCTTTGCTATTTCCTCAACTGTGGATCGAAGGTTACAGACTGGATTAAGGTAAGTGTGCGAATGAAGGTGAGTGTGTGGGCGTGGGTTAGGTGAGTTAGGGTTAGGGCGCGGGTCAGGTAAATGTGCGATTGTGTGGACGTGAGGGTTAGGTTGGGGTATGTGAGTTAGGGTTAGGGAGCGGGTAAGGTGAGCGTGCAATAGTTAGGGACCTTAGGGTTAGGGTTGGGTTAAGGTAAGTGGGTAGCTAGTGGTGTATGTGTGGTTTAGTGTAGGGTTTCATGAAGTGTATGTGTATGGATTATTTATTTTGGTATGCTTGAGTTGTGTGTATGTTTGTCGGAACAGCAAATTTTTTCCCTGGGAAAAAAATTCACTATTCTGACTGTTTGGTTTTCTGGTGTTTCGATTGAATGGGGTCGATATTATAACATTCGATGCTTTTAGACTTCGATGTTATAATATAGACCTGTGTATATATCCATACTTTAGCTTGTCACCTATTTGCATATATCCATACCATAGCTTCTCACCTATGAACATGTATCCATAAGAATTTGATTCTTCTGAATCTCACTGAAACACAGTGGCTCTAAACAGTATTGTCATACATAGATGTACTACTGATCCTCATATTTCCTTTTCAGAGCCCTCGCTAAGCATAGGACAATATTGTGTGATGTAAAGATTTTGGAGTACAAAGGTGATATAATCCCCCTTATTGGACCAGCTTAGGTTTTGTGATTAGGCCAGCTTCTGGGCTAACATAAGCCCTTCATCAGGAGTTATAGAATCAGAACCATTCATTAAGCAAACACAGTAGCAAACAGCATCCAGCCTTTAAGGCTCTATAGCATGATACACTATATTTGAAACTGACCATATGTGTACAAAGCTGTAATGAGCAATCTTCTCATGTGTATCCAAAGACATGCAATCTTTTGCAGATATGAGTCAGTTTTAGATAAAACACAATAACACACTGTAGTTCACTTGCTACTGTAAAGTGATTGCTAGTACCCAGCTTGCTTCTGACTGACAATGAGTTGTATACCATTTTGTACAGAAAATATGTGGTAAGCAGTTACCTATGAGGGTAACAAATGTAATAGGAAAAAAATAAAATAGATACTCCAACATTAAAAATCTAAAAGTATTCAAACTTGCTGGCAAAATTCATTACTATATACTTAGCTTATCAATCTGAAAATATGCTTATCTGTACTGTTCAGACATCTGACAGTTTGCTTGACTATAGAATATCTAGAAAAACATTTTCCATTGTCCAGGAAGCCCTCATCCAAAGCAGAGAGATCAGTATGCATTTCACAGTTATCATACGCAATATAAATAATATAAAATAGTATGCATAAATCATTCTTATGATATGAAAACTGAACGTGCATTTTTTATTGCATTGCAGAAAGTAACCCTAAGTCTTAGCCTTAATATTTAAGTAATGTAAGAAGAGCAGCACCTCTATTGCTCTGTAGAGCTCCTTTAGTGGTAAACAGTTCTTATTAACAACCATTGACTTCCATGGGGAGGAAAACATAACAAGGAAATGAAAAATGAAGTAAGTATGTAAGCAGTCATCATTAGCAAATTAACAAGAAAGAAATGAAATATAGCTACATTCAGAATGATAGAAATATGTATTTGTTGTCCTCAGTTGATGTTAACAGCTGACATTTATGGCATCCCATTCAAAAATAAATGTGGGAGGATTCTGTAAAGCTCACAGATTTTGGTGCATTTCACTGATTTTTATTTTTTTATCAGGAAAGTCTGGTTGGGACAGTGTCCATTTTCAGCAGAGGCCCTGGGAGAAGCACTCCAGATGCATGCCTTTGGAATGTGGGAGGAAACTGGAGCACCTGGAGGAAACCCACGCAAATGCAGGGAGGACATGCAACATGCAGACTCCGGTCAGAAGGCACCCCTGCTGAGAATCAAACTAAAGAACCTCTTACTGTGAGGCGACAACACTAACCGCTGCACCACTATACCACCCATGGCACTGATATCAGCAATAAACTTGTGGATAACATTCTAATATATAAATCTACCACAAGAAATTCACAATACATCAGCACACAAAGGAGTATCACAGTAGCAATGGCACACAAAACAAATCCACAACTAATCCATAAGTACTGAGAAATGGTTGTCCAGTCCCATTGTACAACAATAAAGTTACAGAAAAATGATCATAAATTACGCATCCTGATAGTTATGCAAACATGTATATAGCATAATCTGTACAGTAAGGTTTATGACAACAGAAGAATGTAATTGACTCCATTGTGATACCAAAAACAAAAAATGCCAGCTATCCCAATATAAGCCACATGGGAGCTGTAACATATTTTTTTTAAATATAGCCAGAAACATTACAAACAACTACAGATATTTCCATAAAGCATCCAGTAACATAAAATATGTGCTTCAAAGCTGCAATGCCATTTGTAATATATATATTTTGACTGCAACTTTTCCAGTAACAAACAACAACTAGGAATATCTCTGATACACTTGTATTACTGAAATATAGTGGCTTGGACTTTCTGATAGAATTCGTAAATTTTCTAAAAAAAAATAAATAAATAAAGGTGAATGGCAATCACAGCTACAGCTAACAGTTGCTAACAATGGTTTTAGGACTTGTGTGGGAAACGCAATTAACACACACACCCAAGGAAAGTAGGAGATAAAAAAGATGTGGAGTGTGGGTGATGAAGAGGGACATACAAGAGGGAGTTTGAAACTGAATAATCTGGAGGAAAGTCAGAGGGGCATGGGATTTTTTTTTTTTTTTTTGGATGGGAATAAGCCCCACCTTTATTTATTTATTTATTTATATTTTAAGAATAGAAGGAAAGGTATACATAGGGAAAGAGAATAGAAGGAAAGGTAAACATAGGGAAAGAGAAGGAGAAACACATCACAGCAGTTATACCCACAGAACAAATAGCACAACACAAGACAGTCAAAGGTTGGAAAAAAAACAGTAAGGACAGGTAAATTACACAGATGGCACACTGCACAACATGAGCAATGGAAAGTTGACAAACAGGGTGGAGATGAATAGTAGCCATGATGGGATGCTTAAAAATACATCTACCTGTGCACTATCACATGACAGCATGTCACAAACTGTGTGGCAGTCATACCTGGATGTATGACCAATAGTAGCTATGCATTCTTTGGTAATAAATTAGGACCACAGCCCAGACTGGATAAAAAAACACATGTCCAATTAGTCCATCAGCAGTGCAGGTGTAAACCAGACAACATTATAGTTGAGCAAATGCAAGTCTAACAATCCTGGGTAACTCTACTAGAGGACAAAACCAAACTCTGAGATACAGCACAACGGCACTAAACATACAGGCCTAACTGATATTGCCAACATCCTGGCAGATAGGTTCAGTGCTAACTTTACCCCCCTCTCACCCCCTAAAGAGCCCATCTCTATACTGGAAGAATGCAAAGTTCCTGTAATCACGGCTGCACAGGTAAAAAACACACTCTCCAAAGCCAAGAACACAGGATCCATGGGACCAGACAACATCCCGGACTGCGTTCTACATGAACTACAGGACAAACTGGCACCCCACCTAAGTACCATGTTCAATCATAGCCTCACCTCAGGCTTTCTGCCTGCTGAATGGCGCACAGTGACAGTTATCCCACTCCACAAGGGGAGAGCCACCACGGACCCCGGGAACTACTGCCCCATTAGCCTGACGAGCCTGGTCTATCATCATGGAACTTATTAACAAAGAGATTGGTAATCTCCAAACTCTGGACCCCACCCAGTATGGGTTTGTAAAAGGCAGATCGTGTCTCCTAAACCCGATAGACTTCTTTGAAGCAGTCACCAAAGCCGTAGACAAGGGTAAGGTGGTTCACACAGCCTATTTATTTCTTGCCAAGGCTTTCATCACCATCCCCCACTCTAGAATTATAGATAAACTCACTAAACTAGGTATAAATCCCTATGTCACAAGATGGGTTGCCAACTGGCTCACTGACAGAACCCACACTGTGAAAGTAGCAGACTCCAAATCCGACTTCAGACCAGTGACAAGTGGATTACCACAGGGTTCAGTCCTGGGTCCTCTCCTGTTTGGTATCCACTTCTCTGAAGTACAGGCTAACAAAGAAGGTCTTTGGCTAATGAAGTTTGCAGATGACTGCAAACTAGGAACCATAATCGAAACTCCTAACAATGTGGACATCCTACAAAAGGGCCTCACTGAGACAGATGCCTGGTGTCAAAGCCATGGCCTTAAGCTCAATGCCAAAAAGTGCATTGTCATCCCCTTTGGTAAAAACTCTGTACCCATGAACTACAACATAGGTGGTAGTATACTTAACACCAAAAGTGTGATAAGAGACCTTGGGACATAGGTGGACAGTAGTCTCTCCTTTGATAATCACATCACCACAGTAGTCAGGAAATGCTTCTACGTGGCACACCTCATCACAAAAGGTTTCTCATCCAGAAAAAAAGAGGTTGTTCCCCTCTACTCGTCACTCATTAGACCCATTATAGAGTACAGTGCCCCTTTTGGTATGTACCTCACAAGACATCTACAACAACTGGAAAGGCTGCAGAAATACCTCACAAAGAGGATTACTGGCCTTAAACAGATGCCCTACACAGACCGTCTCAAAAAACTCCAGCTTTACTCTGTCACATATCACCTACTCAGAGGTGATCTCTGCCTAACATACAAAGCTATGTCAAACCCAGAGCTGTTGGACATGCTCCACTTAAAGAAATCCCAATCCCTCCGAGCTACACGCTCTATGGACCTAAACCTTGTCACCACAATAAACAGAACATGCCTGAGGGTTAGATTCCTGTCCCAGAGAGTTCCCATACTCTGAAATAAACTACCTATCTATATCAAACAAAGCTTCTCATTAGCACTCTTCAAGAAGAATCTTGATGATAGGATGGTAAATAGGAAATTCACCCCAGGGATCACCTATGTGGCTCTGCTCAACAGTGGCACAGGAAAATCATTTTCTTGGGTGGCAAAAGCCAGGGTACCTTTTTGGCTGGGCTTGTATAGGCCCCAGGGCCGATAGCCTAGTACCTACCTATGAACCTACAACTATGGGTGTGAAAGGCAAACAGCTAAGAACCCTGCCAAACAGAAATACTACAGTCCAAAACCAAAACAAATGTGTAATGGAATTTGTATATGTTACACATATATGCCATGCTAAAGGCAACACACAGGTATAGATGAGTATTTATTTGTCAGTGGACTAAATGGAAAGTATGTGAAAGCAAGGTCAATACACAAACACACACCAATGACATGTAATAATATTTTTAAAAATGTAACAGTACAGCATACTAAATATAGCAGATTGTGCACATGGATGTGAAAAACTACACTGAGTAACACACAAGTATAATGAGAACAAGGATGTATTGCAAGCATTAGCCAATAACTTCTGTGCGCATGTCCCACATTGTAAAATGGCCAAACAACTGGCCCATGGTCACTTTGTCAAAGTAATACATGGTAATGGTCAGGACTTGCAACAAAGGAAAACATGTCTGCAAAAAACTCATAGTAAAATATGAAGGTGGAAGGGAGTTAGACTGGACTCACATCGGTGTAAGGCTGAACAAGTTCAGTTGACACATTGCAAATGCATGTGTACAGCACACAGGGTGCTGTAGAAGACAAACAGAAATACACTTAGCCAAACGAAAATATATGCTAAATGGCCAGGTTGATTGCTGATGTCCACAGAACTGGACATGTATAAAGCACACATATACAGTAATGTGCAATCATGCCACATCAACATGCATAGGTAAGCAAGCTAAGAATTTCAAGCACATACAAATATACTGTCATGCAAATGTTAAATAAAGAAACACAGGTGTATGTCAACTATCCTGTTCACTGTGGAGCAGAGGACACTCCTATGAGCACCATTACAGTATATCAGCAGTACATCAGTGAATGTTCACAAGTCAAAAATACAGTTGTGTTTCAGTATTTATCTGACTATGTGCACACACACACATACATTCAGTTAATGTGTACAACTATTTGTGGAAGGTATAAGACAATGGCAATATGTTATGGATGTGGAATGCTACATACACCAAATATGGCATAATGTAATGATAAAAAATGTGTTTTCTATAACACTGTGTATAGATGAATGCTACATTACTGTTTGATGCAGTCAGAAAAGGAGGACTGGAGGTGTGGCCAAGATGCCAAGGAGATAACAGCACTTTTTTGATGATCTGCCTTAAAGGATTTTTTCAGACAGGATTTTAATAATTTTGCTCAAAAAACAAAATATTTTTCTCTCAGAGGATTATATTAATGTTGTGAAGAACTTGTTCAGAAGAAATTTCATTTTTATTAATATTTTACCAATAATTTTGCTGTCAGAAGTTCTGCTTGCCTGTCACTGTCTGAATCAGCTATGAGTCATTCAAAAGCTTCTCTTCAGGAGAAGTTCCATGAAGAAGGAACTGCAAACTATATTTACCAGTATATAAGACCTATCTATGAAGATGGATAATTTAGAAAAAATATGGAAAATATGAAAAAAGAAAGTAAAAAAACAAACAGGTGACTTTAAATAAATAATTACAAAACATTCCAACCAAATAGCAGATATTGAAGAATCCATGAATGGTATAGATGGAAGACAAATGGAAAATGATAACCAGATAGACTTTTTATTAAAACAAAATAATCAGTTACTAGAGAAATTGGAGGACTTAGAATGCAGATGAAGAAGGAAAAACATTAGAACTTATGGAGTCCCAGGAAAAAATGGAAGGAAATAATATAGTCTGTTTCTTGAATTAATGGTTAGCAAAAGTGCTAAATCTTCCTGAATACTTATCATTTGGGATCAAGAGAGCCTATAGGTCCCTGTCAAGCTTATCATTATCAAAAAATCCTACTTCAGTAAGATCTATTATTGTGAACTTCTTGTCAACACAAGATAAGGACTTAATATTAAGAACTGCATGGTCAGGAAATCCAATTCAAGTGGAAGGAAAAAACATAAGGTTTGATAATGATTGCACATCTATAGTAATAGCAAAGAGAAAGGAATGTGCCCCCTTAATTAAAAACTTGAAAAAAACGAACATTAAAGCTCAGATTATGTTCCCAGCCTGAATCAGAATCATTCTCCCGGAAGGTCAGAAGATTTCCAACAACCTTGAAGAGGCAACTGACTTTGTGAAGAAAAGAAATTTACTAGACAAAGTAGAAGAAATGGACATTTCATTACCCAGCCTAAAAAGGCGATCTACTAATGGTAAACTATCTACAAATGATAAAACCACTAAAAAGATCAAAGGTAAATAGTAAAAATAATCTGCACCATCAGATTTTCTCCACAAGTATAACTTCTAGAAGTCATAGGAGACATGTCATCCTTTAAGGTACATAATTTTATGTTTTCTCTAATACATAGTTTTATATATATATATATATATATATATATATATATATATATTAGCACTTACTTTGTTTCCACTTTTCTCTAACTTTTGCTATTATCTTTTTTTTCTCTCCTTTCCTCTCTTCTTATTTTATATAATATAATATTACATGCACATCTCTTTAACTTAGCATATAGTAACTTGACTAAAACATTTAAATTGGTATCAGACTGCAACAGATTAAGTACAGCATTTTGATTATTTTCGTACAGGTTATTATAAAATGCACTTCTTTACAAGATAGTGATTTCTTTGTATGCTTTTTCTTTCCTTTCAGATCAATAATCTTGTAACTATAAGGGGCATCAGTTAAATAAGTTACAAACATAAATTCCATATGGTATTTAATGATATCAGACCTTTATGTATGTTTTTCATTAATATTAATGCCCAGTAATCATTAGAGAAACCTATGTGGTAGTAGTAATGAGATATGTGGCTATTTTCTTAATAAGCAGGTACTGCTAGATACACTCAATACATCCTAAACATAACTAGAACCATATTTATAATGTAAATATTTTGTCTAAATTTATAGAAGACTTTTATTAGTGCATTGGTTGTTGTGCTGTTACTAAATAGGTGGGGAAAGGATGGAGAGATTTTCATTGCTTTGGTATAATTCACTTAGCGAAATGCATTTGGAGCCTGTATTTACATTCTTTGTTTTTCTTTTGCATGAGTTTTGAGTAAATTGTTATCCCCTAAGCATGAGAAGCTTTTATTGATTACCTTCATAATGTAAATTGCCACCAGAATTCATGAAAGCTTCACCAAGAATTAAGTCTCGAGCATAGAACATTGATTTCCATCCTAAATTCTGAATCTGTAAAGGTAGCAGTGCGATCAGACACTCATTGTAACCTTTGAACCCCAGTCACTCTTTGATGAGCGTTTGCAATATGAATATAGAAGAATCTGATTCAATAGTGATTTAACATGAAGAGAGGCATACTTTTGAGACCTGCTTCATGTGTAAGTGCCTCTGATTTTGAAAGCAGATGTATAGACTCTCAGTGTGTTGTGAAGTACTGTGCTTACAGAGGTTCATTTTGATATGTGAAGAAAATCCAGTGTTAATTCTGTTATTCCTGATAGACAGCTGATGTAATGCATTCACTTCACATAGATTGTTGAAATGGCTGTAGTTCCTACGGATTGCATTATTAAACTAGGAGCTGATACTAATAGATCTTAAATGTATATATAAGTTATGCAGGGCTATGGTATAACTGAGGTTCTTGATTATTTTTAATCAATTTGCAACAGCCTTATTTAAAGCATCCCAATGAAAATAGAACAACCCTGAGCCACTTTGCACTTTACAACTCATAATGTAGCATTGTCTGTATAACTTGCTAAGTGCAATCTAGATTTTATTTCTATGCAGTTTCTTGTTGTTTATTATAAATATCTATATGGTGAGATAGTTGCAACATCTTTATATTAACAAATGGAAAATTGGTTTTGTGTGTAGATTACAGATCTTTTACAGTGATATTAGGGTTTTCTCTTACAGTTTGATTACAACCAGCTGTTCCATACATTTTGTAATGTAGCAAAGTTTTCTTACCAACATACAGAAAACAGTGGAAAAGAGCGCTGGTTGTCATTAACCATGAATATCTGACTTACAACATCATGATAAATGGAGAGTCATTTTTTCAAAATATATTGCCACTACTGAGATACTTTAAATGTGCTTTGCATTAGTAGGGAGTGAGATTTTTATGACAAGTTTTATTTAAAAAATGTGTAGATTTCATGAGATATATAAAGACATTAATTATTTTGCAGGCAATTGTGTATACTTTCCCTCACTAGGGGATTTCTACAAAGATTCTGTTAGGAAAGCTGCTGAAACAAGATTCACAGAGATGCTCTCAGACCAGGGCTCAGCAATATATCTTAATCAGTTGGGGCAATACAGACATCAGACACTGATAGGCAACAGTACTAAAGATTTAATATCTAAATACAATAATACAGAACACATACAATGTACTTAAAGCATGTAAAGTTATTATCTTAAAGTTAACATATTAGTAAAATTTACTTGGGGATGACCTATGTAATCTTACGTCAGACAAAATCTTACAATTTTCTTCTATAAGACTATTGATGGCTTAAACGTCTGTATTTACATAGAAAATAAGGAAAAGCTTACTTAGTTATAATTAGAGTGGGGAAGGGAAAGGGGAGGTTGAGTGGGAGCCGAAAAAAGAAATCATGTGAATCATTAACCTATTATGAAAATTTAAATAGATGTCAATGTTAGTATAAAATAAGTTAAAATATACACATAGTTATGTAATTTGTTTGATTTTAGTACGAAACATATTTATATAGTAGTTATTTACTTTTAGAAACACTAACTCTCATTTATGTAATTTAATCAATACTAACTCTATATGTATATAATTCAGGATGTACAAGTGTATTATTATCTTTAACTATAAAATAGTTAAGTTCAAGTTGGAAAAGTCGTACTTATAAATAAACTTTTAGAAAAGTGTGATTTTATTAAAGTCAGTATGCTTGGATGAACAAACATTAACAAAAAATAGAAAGCTTTGCATCTTAATGAATCCTAGAAGATGTATGGAAACTGATTAGTTAATATAATATACGTATATGACTAAAGGTTCAGATAGTCAAAATTGCTATATTCATAACATGTAACACATCTGAAGAGAAGCCTTTACAAATATTTCATACTTTCTAATTTAAGGCAAAGCATTGGATGGTGGCAGACTATCATTCTAAGGATGGTTGAAGGTGGTTTTGATGACTTGATCATCAAACCAGGAATAATACATTCCATGTTTAGAGTTGTATATAGTTTTAAATGTTAAGTAGTTATGTTTATATCATATTATATGTCCATAACAAAATCCTTGACATCTACATGTGTCAAAATAAGAAATGATTTCTTATAAATGTATGTTTTTGAATGTTAATGGTCTTAACAACCCTATAAAAAGAGAAAGTCTGGTTAAATATTTAAAAACAAATAAAGTTGATATTGCCTTTTTACAAGAAACTCACATAATAGAAAATTATTTAGGTAAAATGTTTTTTAATGGCTACATAATACTTGTGGAATCACACTATCTGACCAAAAGAAGAGGTACTATGATATTATGGAGGAAATCATTACCAATTCCTAAAAATACTGGATTCATATACCAACAAAAATGGTATGTTATGTATGGTTAGTTTAGAAATAAATAAAAAAATAGGTTATATAAGTCAAGATAGGCACCACAAAGCACAATCCGACTTCCACAGTAGAGCAACGTTCATTTATTAAAACAGAGTACATCCACGACTAAGCGCTTTCACCAGCAATCTGGCTTCATCAGAGTCATTCATTTCAACATTTACTGTTCCTTATATTACATAAAAACAAATCCCATTGGATTAAACCAAAAAAACACACCCACCTACACATTTAACAACCCTAATTAATAAATTTAAAACTATGTATATCAATGTTAATATATAAAAGTATACGAATATATGAACTATAAACCTATCAACTAACATCCATTTTTTAAAAATTAAACAAGAATTGTTACATTGTTAATTTACCTATAATTATTTTTAACCTTATAATAATCTCAATACTTATAAAACCTAACTATTTCATCCACTTTAACAGGTTACAATGTGATTATTGTCAAGATAAATTCATAATAAAACATATTGTAAATGCAACTAGTCATATCTCATATCATTCAAAAATTGTTTTACTGTCATATTTGCTGGGACCTCAATTTTAACATTGGTTTGAGTGAAATATAGTCGTTCAAGCCTGGAGGCCTACGGGCATCCAATCTTATCTGCCATTCTGTTTCCAATGCCCCCACTTTGTTGACTATATCACCACCTTCACCACAATCTAACACACGCCCTATAACAAAAAATGTAAATTTGTTGAAATCCGTGCATTTCATACTATGCAAATAAAGTGCGTTGTGCTTGTCCTTCTTTTTAATGGATCTGATATGTTCTGCAATCCTATTCCGTAACCTCCTTATGGTCTTACACACATAATATGCCTCACAGGAGGAACAGGTCACCAAGTAAACTAAATTCTTTGTACAACAATTACATTGTCCAGGGCAGGGAATTGTATATTTGTAAACATTCACACAGACATAAGTGCTCTCATTAATGTATCTGCACCATCTACAAAAGCCACACTTTTTCATAATAGACTTAAACCTATTCTTGCACTTTCTTTCCAAAATACCTTTTACATTTTCTCCCCTACTATAAACAACCACTGGTTCCGAACCCAAAATTTTCTTAAGTTCATCACTTAGGGCAAAATTCCATATACCTTTTACTATGTTAGTCAATTCAGGCGTCCTAGGATTATATTTTAAAATCAATCTTACATCTGCTCCCTTAACTAAACCATCAATTTGTTGTTCTTTCATTGATGCTACCCCAGTGTGCAAAATTGGGGCGTACCTACCACCCCTTTCCCTTAAAACATCCCTTCTAACACTTAGAAGCAGCTTAAGTGGATATCCACGGTCTAAGAACATTATACCTATTAGTTTAAATAACTCTGTTCTGAATGTGATGTCATCACTAACCAGCCTCAATGTTCTCACCATTTGCCCTTTGATTACTCCTTTACGATGATGGAAGGGGTGACAACTAGTAAAATGCAGTAGTGAATTAGAGTAGTTCTCCTTCCTAAAGATGTTACTTTCAAAACCTCTTAATGTTTTACTAATTGTCAAATCCAAAAAAATAATCCTTTCTTCATGCCATTGAAATGTAAATCTCAAAAATTCTGTTGTTGTACCCAAAAATTCCACAAACTCAATGGCTGACTGTTCATCCCCCTTCCATAAAATCAAAATATCATCCAGAAATCTATTATACATTAATATATTATTAATGTATTTGTCGGATGAAAAAACGTGTGTTCTCTCCCATGTTAATAAAACTGCATTTGCAAACACTGGGGCACATCTTGCACCCATCGCAACACCTGACATTTGTTGGAATAATTCACCTTCAAAAGTAATGAAATTATTCTTAAGAACCAACTCCATCAATCCAAGTAAAAAGCTGGCTTTTGTCCCTTCCATCAATCCACCATCCATCATAGCTTCAAAAAACATTTCTAATCCTATCCTATGTGGAATGACAGAAAATAGATTCACAACATCAATTGTGAGAAAACCAAAACTTATATTCCCTGTCTCTAGTTTCTTCAGCCTATCAAGACAGTGCTATGAGTCCCTAATAATGTGTACGGCCGAATTGACTATCGGTTTAACTACAACATCTACATATGATGCTAAGGTTTCTGTTTTCGATCCCTTTGCCGACACAATAGGCCTAAACTGCAGCCTATCTGCCCCTTTATGTACCTTTGGGATACCAAACAGAGTAGGTATTCTTGGAAATTTTACATGCAAATAATCATACTCAACCTCATTGATGTTACCTTGAAATAGTGCGTCATGTAAAAATACATCAATTTTATAATATGCCCTATTGATCTCACTCCTAGACACAGTGGCATAAGTGTCATCACTGTTTAAAATGGCAGACATTTCAGAAATATAATCAATTTTAGACATCACAACCATCCCTCCCCCTTTGTCCAATTTTTACCAATTCCTAAAAATACTGGATTCATATACCAACAAAAATGGTATGTTATGTATGGTTAGTTTAGAAATAAATAAAAAATAGGTTATTTTGGCCAGTATATATTGGATACCAGGTATCGCTGTGAAAACAGTTAACAAATATCTTAAATTGACTTTAATTAGATCTAAGGGTGATATAATATATGCAGGAGATTTCAATTGCATTCTATATAAAAATAACACCACCAAAAGTGGTAATTTTAAAATCTCTCCCCCAGCCAAAAAGCTTATCAATTTCATTATTTTTTTTCAAATTTTGGAGACATTTACAATTTATAGGAACCAAATTCTCTGAAATACACACATTATTCCTATAGATTTGGCACACAAACAACTATTGATAAAATATTTGTTGCAGATAACCTATACTCTAATTTGAAAAAAAAAGTTTTGATAAGCTCCTGCCCTATGTCTGACCACAATGCCATTTTCTTCAAAATTAGTGTTAAACCTAGTAATTTGATATTTTGCAAACAATCCCAGCCTATATTATTAATTTAAAAGGTTTTAAAGAATGGTTCCTAGCAGAAATAAGAATATTTCTAGATATTAATGCTAATAATATAACTTCCAAAGCCATAGTATGGGACACCTAAAAACCCTATTTATTCGGTAGAATTAAAAATTGGTACTTAAATAAAAGAAAGGAATGAGAAAGTGAATTAACTAAAATACAATCAAGAACTGACATTTTAAAAATAATATAAATACTAAGGACATAAACTTAAAGGCTGAATTAAAACAACTTAACTTAGCATATATGGAAATTCTGAACCATAAAGTTGCAATAAATCTAGAAAGAATCAAATTGAAATCCTATTCAGAGAATCCCAAACACCTGCATAGATTAGCAGTAAAATCAAAAAAATCTATCCATGTCTAAACATATAACAGAGATTATACATGAAACTATTAGTAAACATAAGCATGTAATGGATTTAAAAGACATCTTAGAAGTATTCAGAAAGCATCACGAAATTATAAACAAAGAAAATTCAAATACTAGTAACAATGACTTGAGACAAATTCTTAAAAAATAGTATAAATAAAAAATTATCAAAAGAGCAAAACACTAAATTGTCCAAACCAATAACTTTAAAAGAACTAAAGAAAAGAATTCTGAGTCTCAAAAATAATAAAACACTAGGTTTAGATGGATTAATAGGAGAAATATATAAATTATTATGAGATGAAGCACTACAAACATTATAAAAAGCTTTTGTAGAGTTTAGGAAGAATTCAATTTCAATACCCTCCTGAAAATATGCCACAATATCACCAGTTTTGAAACAAGGAAAAGGTCCCCACTTTAGTGTCATCTTATCATCCTATGTCATTGTTAAAAGTGGATTATAAAATGTTTACATCAGTACATGCAAACAGATTGAATCAATTAATACCTAATCTAATAATTGATGACCAAACGGGTTTCATCTGAAATAGGAAAGTCCAAGGCAATATTATTAGATTGTTATCCCTAATAGAGCATGCAAATAAGAATAAGAAAGAATTGTTAATCATTGGTCTAGACCTAAATAAGGCTTTTGATTCCATAAACTGGTCCTGTGTATTTAAAACACTAGAAATTTATAATTTCTCACCTGAATTTATAGATCTCTTAAACAGATTATATGTAAACTCAGTATCATATGTCAAAATGAGTGCTATTTTGTCAGGTCCCCTTAAAAGTTATAGAGGTACCAAACAATGTTGCCCATTATCTCCCTTATTGTTTGCTTTATCAGTGGAACCATTGACCAATTACATGAGTAATCTCCAATATACATAGTTTTATGTTAATTCAAGTTATAATTCCAAAATATAACTTTTTGCTGATGATATTTTACTAACAATTGAAGACATAAATTCTTCCATTGACCATATTTAAAAATCCCTCCAGACTTTTGAAAAGATTTCAGGCCTGAATTTTAACCATGATAAAACAGAAACCTTAATCTTAAATAAAAAATAGATAATGTATTGAAAAAGCATGGTGAATTCAACTGGACAAATGACACACTTAGGTGCATTGGGATATTAATAAAACCAACCTGGAAAGACACCATAAAACAAACTATAAAAACTTAGTATCCATAGTTAAACAACATTTAGACAGGTGGAACAAAATGTTTTTCAGTATAGAAGAAAGACTAGCTTTAATAAAAATGATCATGCTACCTAAAATGTTTTTCTTTTTTCAAACACTAATAGCATCCCCCACAAAAAAATTAACGAAACAACTAAATTCCCTGTTGATACAATTCTTATGGTTTCCCCAAAAACAAAGAATTGCTTATGCATGGCATTATAGAATTTGGGATGATGGGGGAATATCTTTCCCAAATTTAGAGCTCTATGCGGAGTTAGTAGTCTTTAAAGTAATATGTCAATAGTTAAATCCTAATTACAGTTCAAATTGGAAGAATCTCCACAAAATACCTTATTTACTAACATTGACTTAAAGATAGAAAACAGTGTGCTTTTAGAGACCTTAACATTTTTTCTAGTGATAAAAGATTATATTTATAATACAAATAAGAGTGAAAAAATTCTCCATATTTGTTAAATATATATTAAGTAATTTAAAAAAATTAATGAATAAAACCTATATGTTGAAAAGTTTTATTTTTTTATTGTTCCCTGTAGCATACACAAAGACATGCCTTGATTCTTTTAACATAACCAAAGTAATATGAAAGAAAATGTCTTAGTTTTCTGGTTTTAACTAATAACAACATACAAGAACCAAAATTCACTTATGGCCAGATATAATAAAAACCATAATAATTGGTTAAACATACAAATATTCAGAGAATACATAGTCAATGAATTTGAAATATATCAAATGACCAACATAGTATTTTTGCATACTCTTACTCTTAAGTGAAATAAATACATTGAATAGTAATAGCAACTTCTCACTATCAAAAATATATAAAACCTAAAGATCAGATCTACAAACAGCAGAAGATTCTCTTTGGAGCTACAAAAAAAAAAAAAAATAACAAATCCAGTTTTTCAGAAAATGAAAAAAACTTTAAAACTTAAATTAATCATACAGTGTCAGCTCCTTTTTCGAAAATTTTCACATGGAAATTTATCCACAGGAGTTTTATTACAGCACATAAAATTACAATAATTTCAAATAATGGCATTAATAAATGCTGGAGATCTGAGGAGACATTATGTGCAGATTGGGAACATATGTTTCTTAAATTTAAAAATTGAATTTCATTTTGGTCAGAGTTTAAAAACTTTAGTAAAGCATTGTGGTCAGACAAATGTGAAGTCTCAGACTCACTGTTATTGTTCAATTCCCAGATACCTACATGAATCCCTAGAATTTAAGTACATCTTCTTTGGTCTTAGCTTGCAGTTGCATGAAAAGTGATCATGTTAAATTGGAAATCTAAAAATATCCTCTTCATAGGTTCATAGGTAGGTACTAAGCCATCGGCCCTAGGGCCTATAAAACCCCAGCCAAAAAGGTACCCTGGCTTTTGCCACCCAAGAAAAATATTTTCCTGTGCCACTGTCGAGCAGAGCCACAGGTGTTATCCCCGGGGTGAATTTCCTATTTCCCATCCAATAATCAAGATTTTTCTTGAAGAGTGCTAATGACGAGCTTTGTTTGATATAGATAGGTAGTTTATTCCAGAGTATGGGAAGTCTCTGGGACAGGAATCTATCCCTCCGGCATGTTCTCTTTATTGTGGTGACAAGGTTTAGGACCCTAGAGCATGTAGCTCAGAGGGATTGGGATTTCTTTAAGTAGAGCATGTCCAATAGCTCTGGGTTTGACATAGCTTTGTATGTTAGGCAGAGATCACCTCTGAGTAGGCGATATGCGACGGAGTAAAGCTGGGGTTTTTTGAGACGGTCTGCATAGGGCATCTGAGGGTATTGTACTCTATAATGGGTCTAATGAGTGATGAGTAGAGGGGAACAATGACCTCTTTTTTTCTGGATGAATAACCTTTTGTGATGAGGTGTGCCATGTAGAAGGATTTCCTGACTACTGTGGCAATGTGATTGTCAAAGGAGAGACTACTGTCCACCTGTGTCCCAAGGTCTCTTATCACACTTTCGGTGTTATTGCATATCACAGTGTTAGTGATGGAATATGGAGAACATATGTTGTCTGTCATTCATCTTGATTCCAGACATGTCATCATCTCCTCTGGGGTACAGGCATGATGGCTCAGGTGTGAGGGGGTCCAGGATCCATGTCATTGTCATCATCTTCATCACTGTCATCCTCAGAAGACTAAGGTGGTGGCCTGTCATGAAGTTATTGTCATCTGATAGGAGAAAGTCCACAGGCCCCATGCTCTGTCAAGATTAATTACAAATCACAACTGAAAAGAAAAGCAAATGTCTATCACGTAGAACAGTCCCATGAATTTCATAGCAGAGCAGAATATTAATCCTGTTGGTATTAATACACTACCACAGAAATTCCCATTAATTTATACACATGACTTTTATCAAATCAGAGATATAGGTTCATAGGTTCATAGGTAGGTACTTGGCTATCGGCCCAAGGGCCTATATAAGCCTAGCCAACAAGGTTCCCTGGCTTATGCCACCCAAGAAAGTTATTTTCCTGTGGCACTGTTGAGCAGAGACACAGAAATGATCCCCGGGGTGTATTTCCTATCTCCCATCCACTCATCAAGATTTTTCTTGAAGAGCGCTAATGAAGAACTTTGCTTGACATAGATGGGTAGCCTGTTCCAGAAGATGGGAAATCTGTGGGATAGGAATCTATCCCTCCAGCATGTCCTGATTATTGTGGTGACAAGGTTTAGGTCCATAGAGCGTGTAGCTCAGAGGGATTGGGATTTCTTTAGGTGTAGCATGTCCAACACCTCTGGGTTTGGCACAGCTTTATATGTTAGGCAGAGATCACCTCAGAGTAGCTGATATACTATGGAGTAAAGCTGGAATTTTTTGAGATGGTCAGTGTAGGGCATTTGTTTGACTCCAGTAATCCTCTTTGTGAGGTACTTCTGTGGCCTTTCCAGCTGCTGCAGATGTCTTGTGAGGTACATTCCAAAAGGGGCGTTGTACTCTATAATGGCTCTAATGAGTGTCAAGTAGAGGGGAACGATGACCTATTTTTTCCTGGATGAGAACCCTTTTATGATGAGGTGTGCCATGTAGAAGGACATCCTGACTACTGTGGCGATGTGACTATCAAAGGAGAAAATACTGTCCACCTGGGTCCCAAGGTCTCTTATCACACATTCAGTGTTAAGTAGTTTGCTGCCTATATGGTAGCTCATTGGTACAGAGTTTTTACCAAAGGGGATGACACTGCACTTTTTGGCATTGAGCTTGAGGCCATGGCTCTGACACCAGGTGTCTGTCTCAGAGAGACCTTTCTGTAAGATGTTCACATCATTTGGGGACTTGACCATGGCTCACAGTTTGCAGTCATCTGCCAACTTCATTAGCCAGAGGCCTTCTTTGTTAGCCTGTACTTCAGAGAAGTAGATACCAAACAGGAGAGGTCCCAGCATCGAACCCTGTGGTACTCCACTTGTCACTGGATTGAGGTCAGATTTGGAGTCTGTAACTTTTACAGTGTGGGTTCTGTCAGTGAGCCAGTTGGCAACCCATCTTGTGACGTAGGGATTTATGCCTGGTTTATTGAGTTTAGCTATAATTCCAGAATGGGGGATGGTGTCGAAAGCCTTGGCGAGGTCAAGATAGGCTGTGTGAACCACCTTACCCTCATCTACAGCTTTGGTGACTGCCTCAAAGAAGTCAATTAGGTTCAGGAGGCATGATCTGCCTTTCATAAACCCGAACTGGGTGGGATCCAGAGTTTGGAGGTTACCAATGTCTTTGTTTATGAGTTCCATGGCCTTGCAGACCAGGCTCGTTAGGCTAATAGGTCTATAGTTCCCAGAGCAGAATATTAATCCTGTTGGTATTAATACACTTTTACAGAAATTCCCATTATTTTATACACATGACTTTTATCAAATCAGAGATATCATTTGTAAGCTCTGGAATGTCCTGACTATTGATCCCCATATGTTCATAGGTTGGTGCTAGGCTATCAGCCCTAGGGCCTATACAAGCCTAGCCATAACAATTCCCTGGCTATTTCTTCCCACACTATTTACTTCCCTGGACCCCTGTCTAGCAGGGTGACTGATGTGATCCCTGGGGTGAATTTCCTTTCTCCCATCCAATCGTCAAGGTTCCTTTTGAAGAGGGCCAAAGAGGCACTCAGCTTGACATGTATGGGCAATCTATTCCAGAGTCAGATGAGTCTCTGGGTCAGGAACCTATCCCTCCAGCATGTTTTGTTTATTATGATGACAAGGTTTAGATCCCTGGAGTGTGTGGCTCTGAGGGATTGGTATTTCTTTAAGTGTAGCATGTCCAACAGCTCTGGGTTTGACATGGCCTTGTATGTTAAGCAGAAATCGCCTCTGAGTAGGCGATATGCGACAGAGTATAGCTGAAGTTTTTTAAGGTGGTCAGCATAGGTCATCTGATTTAGGCCTGTGATTCTTTTAGAGAGGTATTTCTGCGGCTTTTCCAGTTGTTACAGATGTCTTGAGAGGTATATACCAAACGGGTCGTTGTATTCTATAATGGATCTAATGAGGGATGAATACAGTGGGACAATGACCTCCTTTTTTCTGGATGAAAAGCCCTTAGTGATGAGGTGTGCCACATAGAAGGATTTTCTGACTGTTGTGGCGATGTGGTTATCGAAGGTGAGACCACTGTCCACCTGTGCCCCTAAGTTTCTTATCACACTTTAGATGTTTAGTGTACTGCCACCTATATGGTAATTCACAGATGCATGTTTTTTTCCCAAAGGGGATAACTATACACTTCTTGGCATTGAGCTTGAGCCCATGGCTCTGGCACCAAGCATTTGTTTCTGTAAGGCCCTTTTGTAGAGTATCCACATCATTTGGGGATTCAATAATGGCTCCCAGTTTGCAGTCATCTGCGAACTTTGTTAACCAGAGTCCCTTAGTGTTGGCCTGTACTTTAGAGAAGTAGATGCCAAACAAGAGAGGTCCCAGGACTGAACCCTGAGGTACTCCACTTATCACTTGTCTGGAGCTGGATTTGGAATCAGCTACTTTTACAGTGTGGGTTCTATCAGTAAGCCAGTTAGCAACCCATTGGGTGACGTAGCGATTAATGCCCAGCTTAGAAAGTTTATCTATGATTCCAGAGTGGGGGATGGTGTCAAAGGCCTTGGCAAGGTCTAGATAGGCTGTGTGCACCACATTACCCTTGTCCATGGCTCTGGTGACTGATTTGAAGAAGTCAATCAGGTTCAGGAGACAAGGTCGGCCCTTCATGAACCCAAACTGGATGGGGTCCAGTGTTTGAAGGTTGCCAATGTCTTTGTTTATAAGTTCCATGATAATACGCTCCATGGCCTTGCAGATAAGGCTTGCCAAACTGATGGGATAGTAGTTTCTGGGATCCAAGGTGGATCCCCCCTTGTGGAGTGGGATAACTGTAGCTCTGCGCCACTCAATGGGCACGAAACCTGAGGTGAGGCTATGATTAAACATGACACTTAGGTGAGGTGCCAGTTCATATTGTAGTTCATGTAGTACACAGCCCGGGATGTCATCTGGTCCCATGGATGCTGTATTCTTAGCTTTGGAGAGTGCATTTTTTACCTGTGTGGCCGTTATTACCGGAATTTGGCAATCTTCCGTTATTGAGATGGGCCATTTAGGGGGTGAGAGGGGGGTGAAGTTGGCACTGAATCGATCTACCAGGATATTGGCAATATCCTTGGGAACAGTATATTTAATGCCATTCTGTTTTAGCTCAGAGCAGATCTGAGCAATGCCATTTAGATTCTTGACATAGTTATAGAATGCCTTGTGGTTGTCTTTGGAATCTTTGGAAATTTTATTTTTGTAACTAGCTTTGGAGGATTTTATGAGGGATCTCAGTTTCTTACTGAGGCAGGTAAGGGAGTTTTTTGCATCCTGGGATTTTCCTCTTTTCTGCAACAGTTTCTTTATTTTGTTGTAAAGTTTGTTTATGGCAGGGGACCAACAGTTTGCCTTCCTTTTTTTGATGAGAGCATCTTGGTTCTATTTGGGATGGCACGTTTCATGCATGAGTGGATGTGCTCATACAGTGCCTTAGTGTAGGATTCAGCAGTTGAACTTTCAGTTCCCATCTGCATGGGTGTCATGAAGTTTGTCACTTCTGATTTGAGTAGCATGAAGTTGGCTTTGGAGAAGTTTTTTATGGAGGTTTCCTTACTGGGGGGTGGGGGTGGGATGTGGATGTTAAGGGTGATTAGCTTATGGTCAGACCTGACTAACGAGCGGGTGACCATAGGTGTGGAGCATCGATTTCCCATGTTGGTAATGACCAGGTCTAGGATATTGAAGCCCCTGGTGGGACTATGGATTTAATGATCCAAGGCGTTGGAATTTATGAATTCCAAGAACCGTTGGGCAAAGGTGTTGGTACATGAGTAGTTTTCCCAGTTAATGGCAGGGTAGTTAAAATCACCCAGTATTAGGGTGTTTGGTTCTATCTTAATATTTTCCAGTATGTTTAGAAAGGTGTAGTGAGAATCTTGGGGTATGGTGGGGGATCTGTAGAAAGCTACAATTTGGATTGCAGTCTTACCTAGTGTTAGTTGCACCTGGAGAATTTCAGATGCATTGTGTTGGGCAACTAGCCTGGTGGTGTGAATATCCTTGGTGAATATTGACACTCCTCCACCTTTAGTGTTTCAGTCCTGGTTTGGTGGCCGAAAAGTGTGGTAAGAGTTGTAGCCTGGTATTGCAGGGGTGCTCTCTGGAGCCTTGAACCAGGTCTCAGTTACTGCAAAGATATCGATGTTCTCCATTTTTAGGAGTGCCTCAAGAGAGTGCATTTTGAGGTTTAGACTTCTAGCATTGAGTAGCATTACCTTCAGATTTTGCATGCTTGTACCTGTTACGGTGGTGGTTTTGTCCTTTGAACTTTGCCTAAAAAAGGCACTATAGGGGTGGCAAGAGCCTTAGCCAGTAACCTGAATCGCAGGTGCGACAGGTGCAGACCATCTCTGGCAAAGAATCATGGTCTGTCGATCATGTCGTCCCAGGCAGACAGATACTGGATCCCCTTTGAATGACACTAGAAGCTTAGCCAATTGTTGAAGTCAATCATTTTGTCCTTATATTGTGGTATCATTCTGGGCGAAGGCAGGATGCTACTCAGGGCGATGGTCATACCTGCCTGGGCCACATGATCCGAAAGCTCTTCCATGTCTGTTTTCATGTAGTCCAGGGAGGTACGTCTCAAGTCATTCACTCCAACATGGACAATGACAGAGTCATATTTGTATTTGTTGAGGAGTGACTTGAGTGCATGCGTTATGTGGCAGATCCTGGCACCCGACAGGCAACTGACTGTAATTTTCTCCTTGTTCAACCTGGTGAGAGGGACATCAGTGTGCTGGACTATAGAGTCACCTATGACTAAAGTGTTAAGGTACATTATCTTGCCTTAGGGGCTGTTGCTGGGTGGCACATTGGTGTGAACTATGTGACACTTTGGTTGTGATTGGTGTTTGTTTGTGTTTCAGCTTCAGAGGTCCTTGTTGCTTGGGCAGGTTACAGTTAAGGGCCTCTGCATATGTGGATTTAGTGTTGCTATATGTGGGTGTTGGTGGTGTGGGTTTAGAGGGACTATGTGTTGCTTGAGATGTAGTGTGGGTGTTAACCTTCTCCTCTTGACTGTCTAGCACAATCTTGGGTGGAGAGAGCTTTGCTTCCATTTTGGCTATGTAAGTGCATCTCTCACAGGTTGTAGTGTTGGGTGGTAGGAGGAGAGGTTTGTCTGTGTACATGAGGCAATTGATGCATTGCCCCAGTATGCCCAGACTCACCAGGCGGACAGGAGAAATCACCGGAAGCTGACCCTTGGACATGCCTGGTTTGGTGCCTTTTTTTTTTGTTTGTAAAGTACAGGAGCTGTTTTCCCTTACACATCTTGTGCGAATAGCTACGCAAACCTAGTGATGGCCATGTGGGAAAAGAAGAAATTGTTTCCTTTACCTCGATTTAAGAAGCATGTTACTTTCTACAAATGTTTTGTAGATGACTTGTTCCTTCTATGGACAGGTAATGAGAGTGAGTTAAAGATTTTCTTTGAAGAAATAAATTCCCTCACATACTATCTGAAATTTACCATGACAGTATCATTAATTAGCATCGACTTTTGGATGTTTTTATCGAACAACTAAGTAATGGTAAACTTAATACAGGTGTCTATAGAAAACCCTGTTATAGAAATGCATTACTACATAGAGAAAGTATGCACCCTAGATATGTTTTTAATAACATTATCAAAGGTCAAGCCATTTGAGCTTCTAGATTAAATCCAACACATGATGGCTATGAGATTTCCACTGGTTTTCGGAGTATAGAGTACCGTACGTCTGACAAAGCGTGTCCTTATTTTTCCGAGAAAGGAAATGGCAAGTATATTAATAAATGTAATCCTGTTGGTATTAATACACTACCACAGAAATTCCCATTATTTTATACACATGACTTTTATCAAATCAGAGATATCATTTGTAAGCACTGGAATGTCCTGACTGTTGATCCCCATATCAGAGAAATTGTGGGTGAACATCCACAGTTTTTATTTAAGAATAAGAAAAATCTACATAGACTTCTTTGCTATCCAAATACTATGCCCTATGATAATTATAATAATTACCATGACTTAGGCACTTGTCCTTGTAATAAGTGTAATTTTTGTTCCTACATATGCGATTCCAACATGTTTGTCCATCCTACTACATCTCAGCTTTACATATTTGATATCGTTGCTAATTGTAACACTGAACATGTTGTTTATCTTGCTTAATGTTCATTCCTGTCCTGCCTTCTATGTTGGTAAAACTGATAGAAGGCTCAAGGACAGGGTGAGGGAACATGTATATCAAATACGTATTACATCCAATACAAATGCTCTATCTAAACATATTTTAGAGACCAATAATATGCATACATTCAAGTTTATGGTTCTGTATATTAATTCACCCAGTTTATGGGAGGGGGATGTTAGGAATTTCACAGAAAGAAATGAAACCAACTGGATCATTAGACTTCAGGCACATATTAACGCTGGTCTAAATGAAAAAAAAATCCCCTTAAACAAGCCCTTAAGAACAGGCGATTGCTTTTTAAGTCATTTTTAATGTTTTTATATTTTTTTATACATGGATTAAATCTGTTTTGTACATATCTCCTTTATGTTGGTGCATTTGGTATTAAATAGCATTAATCTTTTGAATAGTGTGAACCTATTAAATGTTTTTACTTAACCATGCAGTATATTTAACCACTAATTCAGCTTGTATATTATTCAGTTATGATGTCATCATTTAATATATATATATATATATATATATATATATATATATATATATATATATATATATATATATATATATATATATATATATATATATATATATACTGGCGAAAGCACTTAACTGTTATTTGTTTTAAAATAAATAGATTTGATTTTGTTCAAGAGTTTGTGGCATTTGAACTGGAAATATTGTTTATATTTGGTCTAAAAAGACGCCTTGAATGCTGATAACTACCATCTGCACAGGGTTGTTCCTGAACTCTATATACAACTTGATTTAAAAAAAATATCAATGTTGAACCTAAGAAAGTGCTACAGAACCTACAAACAGCAGTGCAAACACAAATTTACTATATGAACTGGGAGACTATACACAAAAATAAACAATCATTAGAAACCACAACCCTACTTTAAAAGCAACAGTCAAACCATTTAAGTTTAAATGGTAAACATCTACCTCAATATATGTCTGACAGATATACCAACCCGACTGTTATTTATGTTGTGGAGTACAGTTTTCAGTCACACCTATCATGTGATGATTTCACTTACCTTACTAATGCATGATGGGTATTCCTGCATTCTAATCAATATACAGGTTATTGTGAAAACACTTACCTTACTAATGCATGATGGGTATTCCTGCATTCTAATCAATATACAGGTTATTGTGAAAAATACAGACTTGTAAACAGGAGAAGATGCATTTCATTTCATAAATCAGAAAAAAAAATACTCAGCATACTTCTCTCCCTGTGCTGCTCCTCAAGCTTATGCATCTGCTTAATGCACATGGCTTGTTTTTTGCTCCAATCATCCTCACCTGAAAACAGAAAACTGAAAGTATGAATAATCTATTTGTCAAGTAACAGTGATATACATTTTTCAGGATAGTTTCTAGACAGTTTATTAAATAATAACAATGCACATTTCTGAGTATTACAAACAGGTTTTAACATTTTAAACACAGATTGTAGGACATGAGATTCAAACCTGCACTACAATGCAAATCCAAACTCTAACTTTGAGAGCTAATTGCCTAGCTAATACCTCTTAACTAAAAATGATTGTTGTGAATGCAATAAAAAGTATTTTTTTTAACATCATCTGGATGGGGGATGGTCTATTAATAAGGATCCTGGCTTAGGATTTCAAAGTATGAACATGTGCTGGTCATTTAGGCAAAAACTTTGCAAAACTTCATTCATGTCAGTACTGTGTTCTGAAACATTAACAGTAATAGAAAGCATCTATTCCTCAAACAGTGGGACAGTGTCATGTGACAAAGAGGTTCTGTGAACAAAAGCATACAAGTTGCTGTACATAACAGACACATAAGATGTGTGTGACTACCATGATATTCCTTGCCAAAGTGCACGTCACTAATAAAATAAAATAAATACATCTTCTCAGTTCTACATTTCATCTTTTAGCCAGCCCATCCCACTCCCTCAAAAGATGAGGATGATCTTGTTATTGAATTGAATGTAATATTTCATGACAAAACAGGCCTTGATAACACTTTTACAAAGCATACACTATTAACCAAAGAACTGGTCAGACATATGACAGTTAATAAGAAGCTTTACTGACCCTGCTGCTAAATAACTGATGTTAATGGAACATTATGGATTACGGCTATGTTCACAGTAATTTGATGAGTAACCGAGTTCTTCACATCCGTGCTCAAAATATACATTAATATCAATAAGTGGGATATACTTCTCTAAATAAATCATATGGGTAGATTAAAGCAAGATAATTATCAGATATGTGCCCTGTCTTTGAATATAAAGCACACCAGCATTTAGGCATGTCGGTCTGTTTCTTTACAAGCCAAGCTAACAGCCAGCACACATTGATCCTCAACAAACAGGTACTGCTCTACAAACTCTGGTGTTACAAAGCTAATGTTATCAGAGTGTTACAGATTACAGGCATAGTCAGTGGAATTCAATGGCTCAGTTATTCATAACCATGCACCACATAAATATTAATATCAAGTATTGGAATACGCTTCACCAAAGATAAGCTATGGCTGAATCAAACCAAGATAAGAGTTACAGATATGTCTTCTTGTATGGATTGGAACCCACAGCATGCCAAAATGTAGACATGCTGGCCAGCTGCCTTACAGTGAGTAGGGGGTTTAGTTTAAAAAAAACACTTACTGCAGGCATTTATAAGAAGTTCTGTGGAGAATGGATGAATACAGAGACTGCAAAATATTATGGAACATTTTATTTTAAAGAAATAACAGCTGTCAACATGTAACTGAAAACATGTTTGTAAGCAGCTATACAAGTATTTCTTTTTAGCTTAAATAAATGTGTCTGTGTATTTTGTTTTGAGAAATTAATTAAAGATTGTATGTATGTGTTTTTATTCCACATATCATGATGCATTGGGCAATGCTGTGGTAAAGTAATGCAAAACTACGAAGAGTTCCGCCATCCATGGCCTAGGCATAATAGGCATCAATGATGCATGAAGACAGCGGCTATGTGAAATTATGATGTTAGATGTTGTAAAACATATGCCCAGATACAAGGGTCATAATTACAGATATTATACACATTATTAAATAAATTAACAACATGGGACTAGAACCCACATTTACAAAAATAGCAGTTACCAAGTCCACTTAATTATCCCCATGAGGTGATTGTCACAGCAGCTAAGTGGTTATAAAAAATATCTATCTAATGTATTTATGGGACAGATACATTTCTGTAAAATCCATAGGAATGCTTAGGTATGCAAAGAATATTGGCACTTACTGTAGGGATCTTGACACTTACTATAGGGATCTATAGGCTGCCTCCGCACCTCAGCAACCTTCTATCTTAGCTCCTCTGCAGGTCGTCATAGCGGTGGTGAATGTAATCCAGTTCCACACATCTATCATGGTGATAATCCAGGGTCTGGTTCTCATTCTCTGCTCCATTCTGTCATACACATTCAACATCTGGGTCATCTCCAAACCAGTCAAGCTGGGCCCACAGACATGTCTCAGCTTACTCAAAATAGCCATGATGATCCTCAAGTTGAAGAAGTCTGGAAAATACAAAGAGAAATACTCTCATATGTACCACTCAGTTTAGAGTTGGCTAGGAAGTGATCAGTATATGTATGAAAATCAGTATTTGAAAGTAGTGCTGATGTCATGTTATCAGATCATTAGAAGATAGCGTGCATGTGCCACACATGGTACTGTTTATCAAAACCTATTGGGTGTTTCTGCATAACACCTGGGTGTTATGGCACATGAATACAATTTACTCAGATGTGCACAAATACAATTTCAGAAAACTGAATTTTAATGAACCTCATCAAATATGTATGGAGCAAATAATACTTAAAGGTGGGTGCAAATTAAGTGCATTTTGATTATGTGATTTGGAGAGAGAGGTACAGTAGGAATAGGTAGCATTTCTGTTTTGGTCATTAATAAATCTCTTCAACTCAATCATTTTCAAAGGTACCTGGTTAAATTAATTTTTACTAAAAAATTTATCTTTAACAGAAGTTGTTATAAGTTACTGCATTGATGTTGGTTTGAAATTTATGCATACAGGTGTTGCTATTTTAAATAATTGATTTCAGTCCCATATGTAGTTGTATAGACAGACTTATATTGCAAATGTTAACAGTATTTAAAAGCTTATTTACAGATCATCCACAATTTTTACTGGTAATTTCTTGCACTCTGTGGTATAACTACAGACACCAAAGGATTCTGACACTATCCGTATGTAGTACGTTATGTTGATATTACAAATATTTTTTAATTCACAGTTCCTAACAAAACTGTTAAAATGTGCTGTTGCTGTTATGGATATTTCTTCAATGATGCCTCTTAACAAAAGGTGGTATTACTACTGCCTCAGTATACAAAGGATCATACTGCCTGTGGCCTGCCAATGTATCTTGGGGTTTTATGACACTTTCTGTAAGTTGTTACATTGATCCTTGCTGTAGTATACCAACATGCAATGCATGAAAACTCTTGTGGCATGGTGCTATTGTATTTGGACCTCCATCAACATATATGTAGTGTGAGGGGTTCTAATCCCACTCATGAAGTCAAACGATATTATAGGTTATGTTGATTTTACAAATGTTAAGTGTGAAGGCATTAATTATTAAGTTTCATATGTCATCTTAGTATTTATCACAGACAGTGTTTTACTGACCTTTGCACTGCACAGGAATGCATACTGTTTGTGTTGACATATGCTGTTCACAGAATCAAATGCATAAATGGGCACAAACAGGAATAGTGTCATGTGTGCATCACTGTCTTTCAGATGGCCAACTGCCCTAGGAATAACAACTTCTTGACATAGGAAAATGACATCATAATTGATGCTTTCTGGCAACATGGACAGAGACTCATAGGCTATGCTGGTGATACAGTTTAGAGACATGAAATCTAGACCTACCTCACCAACAAGATGAATGCAGATGGAAGCCAAAATGAATACTGTAATGCCTGCTAATGGAACTGGTTTTGATCTCCAACTCAAACATGATCCTTTGTGCAGCCAACATAGTTGGACATTACAAGAGATCAATGGATGCCACCAGTGGTGGACCACCATTGACCCCTGATGACATCACAGTATTGCTGGCCTTACTGCATTACAGCAGAGAGGAGCAATGCATCCCCAGAGTGGGATTGAAGCTGGAGGTCCAGACCAAACATACATGTCTTTATTTCCATAACATGGCTGGGTACAGAGACAATCACTGCATATTATTGTAACATTCATGTGTTGCTGTTTTTGATTTAAAGCAGCAGATTTGAGACATAAATGCACGTCCACACAGAGTGAGGATGATGAATGTTAATGATGTGTATTCATTCAACAGAAGTACATACATAGCAGTCCAAACAACACTTGTATTGCCATTTGCATTAATATTCACAGGTCCATCTACTTCAGGCCTAAATCAGGGATTAGCAGTTGAGTGTCTCCATGCTTTTACTGTGATAACAACCTTGTTATTGCCTCAGAGGAGTCATTTCATGGCACTGCTATTAGCTGTCATATTGTTATTTACCTAGCATTGTACACTGCAGGTTCATCCTGTGAGATCCCATGCTATGCAGGTTCAAGTTCACTCAGACCAGGTATGTTACAATAAAATTGTCATAGCTTGCATCAATGTGTAGCACACATGTAATACATGACATTTATGTTAATATTTGTCAACACAGGTCCATTTGGTGTAGATTTGCAATGTTCAACACATGTAATTGCAGCCCATGTTACTGTGTTGTATATGGGATGCTGTTGGTATTGTATTTGCTAAATGCATGACTGTGTTATCTTTATCTGTACTTCTCCAGTGCAGAATCCACTGTACAACCCACAACCTCCACACACCATGAGTCTGTCAGTAGTATGCTATTATCTATGTTTTGTACCTGTCATTGTTGTTAATCCTTTTTTTGTCATCCATTAATACTGTGTCCTTCTTCCCATTCCTAGGCTAATCGGCATCAATGTCATCAAGTGCACATATGAGTGGTATGTGCATGTTAAACCTTATGTAAGTTTTAACTGTATTCACATGGTTAATGGTGGCAAACATGTGATCACTAATGCTGTTTTTTCTTCCATACAGTAGTTGAAGTTCCTCCCTCTTCAACAGCACCATCTTCCCATGAGTGGTTGCCAGGTGTGTTTTTTTGTATTGCTCACGTGTCATGTATGCTGGCCTTGTAACATACATACAGTAGCCATCATATAAAGTTATTATTTGCAACATTGCAGTGATCTATATACATATTACAATCATGATGTGGTTTCAGATATGTCTCAGCATGGTATTATGACCCCTGGCATGCAGGACCTTGAAGTGCATGGAGAGTTTGTCCATCATGTTTACAGTGACATTGCTGCAGCTGTAGAGGTCAACTTGTCTAACCATTTAGAGGATGATGGAACAGTGGATGTTGAACAGGGTATGGTTATTGACCAGCAGACCCTAGTTGAGACTGCTGATGATGGTAGTTCCATGCAACAACCAGAAACAGGGCATCACCTTAGATGTAGGTGAACAGATATTGTGCATGGTCAGGTGTCATTGTGTCTCCACCTCCTGCTGCAGGCAAAAGAAGAGTCACAGCAACAGCATTGGTCAGATGTCCATGCACTTGCACATGCCACAAATTGTGTGCCGCACCAGCTATGTGTCATGCATGAAGAACAAGAGTACAGACACAGTGAGAACATGGCTGCATTGGGCACACAGATTGAGAGCTTGATAGCTTTGGCACAATCAATACAAACCATTGCCTCTACAGTACTTCAGCAGTTGTCAAACTACCAGCAGGATTCTGCATTCCCTCACTGTGCTCAGCAGATTGCAACATGGGAGAGGCAGGTAACCTGTCTGCAGAACCACCTTTGGCCACTGAGAATCGCTCTCTGTGGTTCCACCTACTCAGAGTTCAACTGCTGTAGCACCTGGTATGGTCCTGCCAGTCACAAGGCTTTCAACTCACAGTCATGCCTCTTTAACTAAACATTGTGCTGTTGCACCATCTATCTCCTCTGTGGAACACCTATTTGAACATGTGTCTTTATATGGTCAGGATAGAGTGGACCACTGTATAAGACATCAGTGAGATTTCCCTAGACTGCATTAGAACATGTCCAACAGTGCAGTACACATAGCTGGCTCATATTATTGATATACCACTTTACTGTGATGTATGTGTTCTAATATTAAAACTTCTGTATTATGTCCTGTGTGTTTTTTCTTTTCTCATGTCATTATATTGTAGAGATAGGAATGTGTAGCACTAATGCATGGCCTTTAATGTTTTCTCTGCAGTGATACAACAATCTGAGCGTGTATGCATAACTGATTCAGTTGTGCCTTGAGCTGGAAGTTCCTGTTGTGACACATTTGAATATGTTCATGTTGTACTATGTTATGATTATGGTGTTATGTCTTATGCTCAGTGTGTACATCTAGTGGGCAAGTGCCATTAAATGCAATCTGTGCTGCTGTGGTGGGGAAACACCTGAACATCATTGTTTAATCTATGTACTCATGTAAGTGTGACTTTTCATGACAATGATGTGGGTCAGATGCTGCCATGTTGCCTGGGCCTGCACTTGTGGCCACACCCTATGTTGCCAGTGCCTGTGTCTTCTGTCACCTATATCTTCATGGTCTTCCTCTGATACCTGTGGGATTTCCTCGTCAGATATCTGGGGTTTTTAGGGTAGTTCACCCCCACCTGCAGCTGGAAGACCTCCATATGCTCTAGTTAGCATGTTGTGCAACATGACACACACTGTTATCATCTGTGCTACCTTCTCAGGTATGTATTGCAATGCACCCCTGGATGTTCTCAGACTTCTGAATCTAGCTTTCAGTACACCAAACACAAGCTCTATGGTGTTTCTGGTTGTTGTGTGTGTTCTATTATAGGCCTCCTGTGCAAAGTTGGATGGTTCATGGTACAGTGGCATTAGCCACAGCTCAAGTGGATAAGCACAGTCTCCTGTTGTGGTGAATGGAAACACATTTGGTCAGAATTGGATATTATTGTGAGGGGTATC
This sequence comes from Protopterus annectens, assembly GCF_019279795.1. Classification (NCBI taxonomy): domain Eukaryota; kingdom Metazoa; phylum Chordata; order Ceratodontiformes; family Protopteridae; genus Protopterus; species Protopterus annectens. Next base: position 1,921,901,215 of record NC_056726.1, read on the forward strand.
CTTAGCTTCCATCCTAGTTGTGCTCACATACTTACCTACTAGTAGTCCCTCAGGTATTTCACCTCTCTGGAATACTGTCCTCAGTCCACTTTCACTCAATATGGCAGCATCATGGACATCTCCATGGTGTGTTGCCATGATGTTTGCTATGTTGCGATCAGGTGCACACACAATTTGGCAGTTGATGGATGGCCAGCCTTTTTTTTTATGGATCGGTCTGTTCTGGATATACTGGTGTCTTGATAGGAATGTGTGTGCAATCTATTGCACTGAGTATATGAGGGAAGTTTGTGATGGTATAAAACTGGTACATTACAGTTCTCCACTCCATGGGTGTAGATGGAATGTGTATGTAGCCATCCACTTTGCTGACATTACTTCAAGAAATTTTGCCAGGATATGTCTGGCAGGTGTCTGTGACATTCCCACAGCATTCCTCATGTGTCTCTGGAATATCCCAGATGCAGGTACATCCAGGTTGAGACACTTTGTTTTCAGTGGCGATGGGGCTTCTTCATAGTGTCTGTATAGATATGTATAGGGAACACATGTTGCAGACAGACAGCCTGCACCAGTTGTCTGTCTAGCCGGTATCTGTCAATTATTTGCTGGTCTGACAATTGGTTTACTTGCAGCCTTACTCTGACTATGGCTGTCTACCTTCTATGGTGGACAGCCACAGCCTCATTTATGGGTTGTATCACTGTAGCCTGTTGCAGTTTATTAGCAGCAGTTTGCATTTTTACATAGTTGATCATTTGCTATGGATTTTGCCAAACTCTGTAGTGTTTATGGGTCAGTCTGCTTCAGGATATACTGGTGTCTTGATAGGTATGTGTGTGCAATCTATTGCACTGAGTATATGAAGGAAGTTTGTGATGCTATAAAACTGGTACAGTACAGTTCTCCACTCCATGGGTGTAGATGGAAAGTGTTTGTAGTTATCCACCTTGCTGCACATTACTTCAAGAAGTTTTGCCAGGATATGTCTAGTAGCTGTCTGTGACATTCCCACAGCATTCCTCATTTTTCTCTGGAATGTCCCAGATGCAAGTATATCCAGGTTGAGACACTTTGGTTTCAATGGGGATAGGGTTTCCTCGTACGGTCTGCACAGACATGTGTGGGGAACACATGTTGAAGACAGTCTATGACAGTTGTCTTTCTAGCCGGTATCTGTCCATCATTTGCTGTTCTAACAACTGGTTTAGTTGCAGCCTTGTTCTGACTCTGGGTGGCTAACTTCAATGATGGACATCCACAGCCGCATTTATGGGTTGTATCACTGCGGCCTGTTGCAGTTCATTAACAGCAGGTTGCATTGTTATATATTTTTGGATCTTTTACTATGAATGTTGCCAAAATCTGTAATGTTTGCTTTAATTTCTTGGGGTCCATAAAGCATATGCCAAAGATTTCAGAAACTGAGTCTGTGTGGCAGTTTCTCATATTTAAGTTGTGTTGTGTATGCACAATGTGTTTTGGAGTCAGATTTGTGTGAGCGAAATCCCATTTAGTGTACTTTGAATATTTAAGTACTCAGAATCCTTTCAGCATGTCTTCTGAAATCGTGTCTACAGCAGGTGCGCTGAAGTCTTCCTTTGGCATGCTTTACTGTCCTGTCCATAAATAGCTTCTGAAAACTTTATGGAAGCTGGTCCTATAAGAATAGCTGCAGCTTTAAAATAATTTATATGCAGCTACAGCCACCTTTCTGATAAGAAATGCAATATTCCAGTGTTTAAAAAGCTTTAAGTAAAATCCAAACTGTTAAGGCACAATCATATTACAGAAGTGCAGTAAAATAAAATTCTTAACTTCTAATTTTTACACAATTATGCCTACTGGAGGTAGTTACATGGCACTCAATGTGACATCTGTTTGTGATATTATATTTGTTCTAGTTAGCAGACATTCTTATATCCGACTGCCAGGCCTTTACATCCCTATAAATATTTTTTTTTAGCTTTCTTTCCACTGACTAATTAACATGAATCTTTTCCTGTCAGTTTAAGAATGCAAGTTGCCAGACACTGCTGCTGTTGAGACATAAAGAGTGACAGCAGCTCTTATCAGCACAGAGCTGTCATTGCTAAGCAGCACTCACCCTCTCATTTAATGGAAATGACTTTAGACATTCCTGGCCTATATTTCTTCCCTAATGAGATACTCTAATCATATCATACACAAACAGCACTGACCTGAAAATAGTATGGAGACATGAGAGCAAAAGTCAAATGTTTCTCTGATTTTAATATAACTAAATCAGAACTGTTTATTTCTTTATCTCTTAAACTGCAGTTCTGCAAAGACATACAAAATGAACTGCATTTGAGCAAATAAAGAAATAGTTTGGGAGCAGCATGACCCCTTCCACTGTGGCAGGACTACTGGTTATAATTCATAATTAAAATGAAATTTAACATTTTGTGTAGCTTTTCATTTGCAGGGAGAGAGAGAGAGAGAGAGTGTGTGTGTGTGTGTGTGTGTGTGTGTGTGTGTGTGTGTGTGTGTGTGTGTGCGTGTGTGTGTGCGTGTATACATGCATTCTTTTTTTCTCACCTTCTCTTTATGTATACATTTTCTTTCGGAGAATTACATTTTTTTCTTCAATTCCTATGCTCATTTTAATTTTAATTTAATTTGTTTCATGGATACATTTTTGTAAGTGCAGCAATAAATTCCAAGGCAATTTGCAGTATATATTTTTTCTTTCCTATTTCAGACAGCCATCAGTTCACACTGTGCGTACCACAGGAAGAAATTATGTGAGTTTGTTGTTCCTCCCAGACATCACTCTCGATTCTCCCTGATTTTGCAGAACATCCTTAATTCTAACTCATATTTTTCTCTGGTTGCTTATAAAGGTTTTTTTTGTCTCTTCTGGGAAAGTCATTAAAGATTACAGTTAGCAAATAACACCAGACATTAGTGTTTCATGCTTCTTATTCTTCAGAAAATCCATGTTAATGAAAATATATTGTTCCATTAACTTTTCAAATAAATTACAATATGACTTAAAATAGTCCTTGATTTTGGGTCTTTTCCCCACATGATTACTGTCATTCTCCCTTTTTGTATGAGCAAAGAAGATAAGTCTTATGTTCCCAATATTTTCTTGGGGCCTCCTTGGGAAAGGGGATACTACTGAGGCAGACGATAAGTGGCAGGTGTTCCTGTACCCTAACTTTGTAGTACCTAATGGCAACTGGCAGACATAGCTTCAGTTCTGGTCTCTGAAATATATCCTGAACCATGCATGTCTGACTCTGGACACAGCACTTGATACTTGAAATACACACAAACTGGCCACAGCGCATATTATACTGGTGAAACTGCTGTGACACACAGCATACAGTAGTTGTCAATAGTGCAGCAAGCCTTGCCGACTCTCACTTCCCAAAACTGCAGACATAGCATCAGTCTTTCCTTCCATTCCTTGTATTTTTTCCTCCTTAATCTAGATCACTAGCTGCTCCCAGGTTATCTGGATCACATTCAGGGCTTTATCCCTCTGTGCCACAGTGTTAACTTTGATACTGTACAGGTTATAGTTTAAGCCCTAAGAACATGCAAATTACAAGATGGACTCAGCATAATACATTCCAGAGCTTCATAGTTCAGTCAGTGGATAACCTCTGGCTTTTGGTATTAATCATAGTGACAGAGTATGAACATTTATTTTACATACACAGTAGCTCACATGAACATTAATGTGAAAACATTAATGTATGCAAATACTATGCCAAGTTTACTTCCTCTGAAAACTCCAAAGTGACTGCAAACAGCTTACTGCTCTCAAACTATGAAAAACAAGTCACACAAAACTTCAGTATGATTTCTAGAGACATATGATATGGTGCCTTTTACACAGTTCTAACATTTCAAAAAGTACCAAGATAAGAACATAACTGAAAATGTGGAGATCTACCCAGTTTTCTTCTACTATTTCATTATTCTCATCATCGAGTCACAAAACCATGAATGTGAATACATAAGTCATGTATTTTGCCATTTTCCAAGATAGCATGACCTCAGAGTGTGACCACTTAAGAAGCAGGGATATGAGATGTAGTAGCTCTTGTGGGTGTCAACTATTTGATGACATTATGCAAAAATGTTCCTCTTATTTTCTAACATTAATATGTATGAAATAGTTTAATCACTACCTTTTAATGCATGAACTTATTTTACTATTTCATTCTTAGAGCTCTTGCATCTTCTTTATATTGTTCTTTAAAGACTCACTTTTGATAAACTGAAGTAAACGTGTTTTTATGGGGGGGGGGGTGCCATGTTTGTGAATGCACATGCAAGCATTTTGTACTAAAAGAACATACACCATGGCCAGCACCATTGGTGTAGTTGGATAAAGCTCTGACTAGAACGCAGACGATGCATGTTAATTTAGTGGCATATGCATCTGCAGGAGCTGGTGTGGGGGGATGGGTGAACCTATCCTTGGGAAGAAGGGGTAAAACAGGGCCATAGGAGGCTACAATCTCTTTTTATACAAGTTCTGATTCTTGGGTGTGATTCAGAGATGTGTGTTCAGCTCATCATGTTGTAAATGTAGTAGCCTCCCTCAGTTAGTGCATGGAAGCAAGAACATGCACGGGGAAACATGCGTGGTTTTCATTTATTGTGATTGTTTGGTGTTAACTGGATCAGTTTTGCCTGTTGAAGCCATCCTAATCATTGTGTTTTGTCCATAACAAACACAATGTTCAACACAGGAATTCTCATTGCTCTACTTGGTATGAGTGTAACTTACTTCAAACATCTGTCTTCAGATTTAAAATCATATGTTTGGGGTAGTAGAGACAAGAGGAGTGCTATACTCTTATCTGATTATCCCTTGGTGGTGATTAGAGTCAAATAGATGGGGTGATGGCTACACAGAGTAAAGAATTCAAACGTAAAACTAGGTTTACCTCTGTATAACCAACGTACAGATGGTCAAGTCCTGTTGACCGAAAGGAGTGTGGCAAATATGCACATTGTCAAATGCAACTGTATCGAATCACAATCCCACTCCCCCTTTGTGACCCATGTTAGCACTCGTTTTGGATGTAGAGTGGTCGAAAATTTGCATTTGGTGGTTTTGCATCATTCTGACCATTCAACATGCAAAAATTCAGTTATTGGACTTGATCATTGTTAGGTTTGACTGCCGTGTGTTCAGTTATGCGGTGGTAAACCATAAAACTATTGTCCTGGGAATCCATATCATACAATTCCGTATTGAAAAATTCAGACCCTTGAATGTGTTGCATGCCTACCTCGAATATGATTGACTTAACATCAGCAATATGGACACAGCTCTCACTCCTCTTTATATCATATTTTGTCTGTTTACTAGGGAAGTAATATCCAAATGGGTCATGTTCAAGACCTTGACAGTGGAAATAAATTTACGAAGATGTTAGAAAAGTTGTATAGCGCTAGTAATGGTGGTAACTCTCGGACACATTGATGCAAACTGGCATAAGGAATGCCAACAATGTAAAGAAAGTGGCTATCTGGGTCTTGCTAACAAGATTCTAACATACTAAGAAGACAGCTACTGTAAAATACACTAAAGTGAGACTTTTTTATGTGGGAGGAATTTAAATCATTGGATAGTGACATTCTTGTGGCCTTAGAGTGGTTTTAACAAACCACCTATCAACTTGAAAGGATCAATACATTTCCAAGGTAATTTTCAGCAAGACAAAGGAAAAAAATCTTTGATGTGTATATTATCAGCAGAAGGTAGAAAACTTTGAGATACTCCAGACTCAGTAAGCATGCCCTTCATGATAAATACAATATCACATGCAACTGGATGAACTAGGCCAGTTCCTTTAAATGCAGTTACTGCAACAATTAAATTCTGCCAAGATATCATGGATTTAGGAGTTGATATGTCAGAAAATGCTGAACACATTGGATTGTGTTGGAGTATCATGGTTCATACATACTTTCAATGTTACTATTGCAGAATCTACTGGAGAGGTGAGATAAGTAAGGGTAGCATCAGATATTGTACTCTACTGTGGTGGTGAGTTAAGAGCTGAATTGTCATTAACCAGTAGCTGAATAACAGGGCACAATTTTCACTTCTGTAGTCTGTCTTGTGCCTGTTCCCATCTATGGTCACAATGTTTGATAAGTGCCTATAAAGATGATGAAAGAGGAAAAAATGAAATCAATACAACAACTTACATGGATTAAAATAAGTAATGTAATATCAAATGTTAAGTTGTCATTCTCGCCTTCATTCTTGCTGGATGGGGTTCGGAGTCGATCCTCGGCTCCAACTCGGCCTATACTATAGCTCAAGAGCTATTTTTACCGGCTCGAGGCAGCCCTATATCCCACAATACCATGCACTAACTCCCCAGATCTCGTTTGCCGCTTCGCTGCGAGGTTGCCTTTTTTTACCGGCTCAGGTCAGTAAAAGAGAATTTTTTTCAATAGAACTATTTTTCAGATAGTTTCCAGATAGTGTTCCTACTTTAGGTCCCTATTGATAGTTTTATTTATTTCAACCCTTTTGTAGACTTTCTTCCCTTCCTTTTAGTTAATTTTTATAATCGGGCCTACCAAGTTTCCCCCACCCCTTAGAGTGTGTGTGTGTGGGTGTTTTTAGTCAGTCCCCTTAACTCCTTTCTGGGTATATGTTGAGTGAGTGTGTGGGCTGACTGTGTTACTGTGTTTTTCTGTATTTAGGACTTATGTCCAAAGACGCTAAGGTCTCGGGATTCAAGAAGTGTGACTCGTGCTGTCAGAAAATGTCTCTGACAGACGGTCACACTTCTTGTGTCTACTGCTTGGGGCCTTTACACCTGCAGGACTCTTGTTCCGTTTGTCACGGATTTAGTTCAAGAGTCCTGCAGGAAAGGCGTAACAAGCTCATCCTAAGGGGCTTGTTAAAGCCTGATGACTCCCCGTCCAAGTCTGGCTCGGGGAAGTCGTCAAAAAACGTCAAACCCTTGGCTCCAGCTTCTGAGCCGAGGGCTGTTGTTGTCGAGATGGCTCTGACCTCGGTTCCATCTGGCTCCGAGGCGAGCAAAGTGGGTTCCGCTTTGAAACCATCATTGGAGCTGACCCCAGCGCGCAAGCGCTCTAGGTCCCCTTCGCTAGAGTCCGTCAGATCAGCTCTGAGGTCCCCTCTCCTATCGGATCGGAGTCATAGGACTCATTCATCGAGGTCTTCCAGGCTCTCCAACCACGACATCGAGAGGGTGGTCAGTAGACTCATAAAATCTCAGGCGCTGGCCCAAATGCTTCAGAGCCCATCTCACCAGACTGTGGCTCCTTCGATACAGTTATCCATTCCTCTTCTGACTCATCTCTTGAGTTCGGAGCCGGAGTTCATCGGAACCGTGACCTTGCCCACGTCGGAGCCGATACCTCCTCCTTCAGCTCCAGTGTCATCGGCTCTGACCTCTTTATTGGTTCCATCCGTGGAGAGGTCCGGGCGCCGGGACTCCATTGTTGGCTCCGAGGGGGCGAATGGCATCGGACCCTTGTCCGACCCCGCTCTCCCTCTCGGAGCTTCAGCTCTGGTTAGTTTGGCCCTGACATCATTCTCAAAGCCTTCTCTGTCGGTTCCGGGGGCGGTCCCGGCCTCTTCGGAGCCGGGGCTACCTTTGGTGTCTGATAGGGGAGCCTTCAAGGTGATGAGGAGTGTGCTGGACCCAGTGTCCACTCCAAGGTTAAGTTCTGCAGCTCCTCCCTCTGTAGTGCCTGTTACGGTCTCTGGCCACCCTCCTATACCCGACAGCAGAGATCCAAAGCATAGGGTACCCATTTTGGGTGTCTCCTCCTATTCCGATGGCTCCCCTGAAGTTTCAGGGAAACCTTCCTAGGAAAAGAAAGTACAAGAGGAAGCACATAGACTCCCCCGAGTCTGTCATGTTGGACACCGACTTGGATGAGTCGGAGGGTTCCCCCGATCCCCCTCTGAGGATGTCTCCTTTTCAGACATCCTGGAGATCCTAAGACAGAGGGGAAATTGGTCCACTCTCAAACCTTCCGAGGACGAGTCGGTTTACCTTGACGCCTTTGGATCTCGCCCTTCCACCTCCTGGGTGTCTCCCCCTTTCGACCCACTAATGGAGGTAGTGGCTAGAAAGGCGTGGGCAGCTCCTGATTCAATGGAACCTACCCCTAGGAGGCCTTCTAAATTTATTTCTGCACCAGATGACAAATCCTTTCTCACCAAAGGTGTTTCAGTTGATGCTATGGTGGTAGCAGCAACCACTAAGAAGGAATTAGCTGATCCTTCTGTATCTGTTCATCCTCTTAACAAAGAGTCCAGGACCATGGACAGGTACGGCAAGCGGACCTTTGCTTCAGTGACATTTTCTTATGTCATTTCACCCGCCTTCAGAGAGACTTGCTCAAAGAGCTGGGTGAAATGGTACAGGATCCTTCTGCTGCGGGGTTTAAGGACAAAATAAACTCTCAGCTGGCTACCCTGAACTCCATTGTTAACTCCTCCATGTGGCTTATCTCTTATGCAGCCGATGGAGCGAGTAGGACCACTGGCACAGGTGTTGCATTGAGACGTCACCCTTGGATGTGACTCTGTAACTTTGCCGACCCCTTCAAGGCGTCCTTCACCAACACCCCCTTTGACGGTTCGGAATTGTTCGGACATCAGGTGAAGAATACCCTCACCAGATGCGAGCAAGATGGTAAGACTCTCTCTGCCATGGGAGTCCATTTTTCCACGCCTTCTAGACCTTATCCTAAAGGACAGAGGGGTGGAAAGATATGGTTCCGCAAACCACAGGGAGTCGTGCCTGCCACACGTGGTGAATTTCCCCCTAGAGGCAGAGGGGGGGAATAATAACAGATGCCGCCCCAGGGGCAGAGGGGGTCCACAGAACCAGGGTTCCAGGGAATCTTTCCCTGACCAACCCTTTCAGCATCCCTGAGAAGCTGCCCGACTGTCTGCCTTCGGAGGCAGTCGGGGGAAGATTATCTCTGCACCCGGAAGCCTGGCAATCCATCTCCCAAGACACATGGGTACAGAAGATCATATCCGAGGGTTACAAAATCCCTTTCACTTTCCCTCTGGTACAACCGCCAAAACCCCTACCAGACGTACCACCCGCACAAAGGGGTCAGGCTCAGCTAGAAATAAAAAAGCTGTTAAACAAAAGAGTCATCCAGGCAGTCCCAGCAGATCAGCTAGGATCCGGAATCTACTCCAGATTCTTTTTGGTACCAAAAAAGACAGGAGATTGGAGACCCATTTTGGACCTCAGCAGGTTAAACAACTCTGTACTAAAGACAAAATTTCGGATGGTAACACTGCAGTCCATTCTACCCTTTTTGGGCAGAGACAACTGGATGTGCTCGTTAGACCTCCAGGACGCGTACTACCACATAAAAATACACAGGCGCTCCAGGAGGTTTCTCCGCTTCCGGCTGGGAGTCAGTCATTTTCAATTCAGGGCCCTGCCCTTTGGTCTCACCACAGCCCCCCGGGTGTTCACCAAATGTTTGGCAGTGGTCACGGCTCACCTGAGACAGAAAGGATTCCAGGTGTTTCCATACTTAGACGACTGGCTCATTTCCGCTACCACCAAACAGGATCTCATAATGGCCAGGGATTACACTATCCAACTTTGCAACAGCCTGGGTATTTCTATAAATTTTGCAAAGTCCTCCTTGTTGCCTTGTCAATGTATAAACTTTATAGGCGCCATATTAAACACCACAGAAATGTCTGCAACATTACCACCTCAGAGAGTGACAGACATAAGGCGGAATGTTCAGCTTCTGTTTCAGCCCAGCAGAGTCTAAGTCAAGCTAGTATTGAAAGTGTTGGGCCTCATGGTGGCAGCGATTCTTCTACTTCCATTAGCCCGCTTCCACATGAGACTCCTTCAGTGGATGCTGTTTTCTCAGTGGTCCTTTCAACAGCTGCCAATGACCCACAACATTTTGATAACACCATCTTGCAAGAAACATCTCTCCTGGAGGATGGTTTCCCCTCAGCTTTTTCAGGGCAGACACTTTGTTCTCCCCCCCTCCAGTTGCCACTGTCACAACGGATGCCTCCCTGATCGGGTGGGGGGGCATTATCAGGGCAGGACAGTCCAGGGCACTTGGCAACAGTCAGAATGCCACCTGCACATAAATGTCCTGGAGATGAGGGTGGTGCTTTTGATGTTGCAGGCCCTTCAGAGCTCTCTTCCCACGGGGACTATAGCAATTCAAACAGACAATATGTCTGTGGTGTGGTACATAAACAAGCAGGGTAGAACAAGGTCCTACCCCCCTCTGTCAAGAAGTACTCAGACTTTGGCAATGGGCAATTTCATCTCAACAGTTTCTGATAGCAACGCACATCCCCGGGAAGTCCAACGTCATAGCAGACAGATTGAGCAGAACTATCCTCATGCCTCATGAGTGGTCTCTAAATCAAGCAGTAGTAGATGGAATTTTTCGGAAGTGGGGCCAGCCTTGCTGCGACCTTTTCGCAACTCCACAAAACAGCAAGTGCCTCGACTTCTTCACACTTTTTCCTCTACCAGGCCAGCCCCTCAGAGATGCTCTTGTTCACGTTTGGCCCCGGGGTCTTCTTTATGCCTTTCCTCCCTTTCCATTGATCCTGCAGCTAATTCAGAAAGCAGCAGCATTAAGATCCAAAATGATCCTCTTTGCCCCGTTTTGGCCTCGACAAGTTTGGTTCCCGTTCCTGCACAAATACCTACTGGAACAGCCTTGGCATCTGGAACCCCTTCCAGATCTGTTGACCCACCTCATGGGCAAGCTGCATCAGTCTCTACATTCCATCAACCTCACAGCTTGGTTGCTCCACTTCCAGCCATAGCCAGGCTTCCCCTTATTTCTCCTCCTGTTCGTGATATCATTCTGGCTTCCCATAAGTCCAATACTAGGAAGACTTATGCGAGTAAATGGAAGCGTTTTTCACACTGGGCACAAACTAGATCCTTTCCATGCACCCATTCATGAGGTTCTAGACTTTCTGGCGGAGCTTTTTCATTCAGGGTCATCATCGGCCACTATCAGGGTACAATTAGTGGCCATTGCTAATTTTCATGTTGGACTCTCAGAAGCAAATATTATGACCCACAAACTCTGTAAAGCCTTTCTCAAGGGCATCTTGTTGCTCAGACCTCCAGTCAAAGTTCCACCCCCACAATGGGATTTGAATTTAGTTCTAACCTCACTAATTCTTCCCCCTTTTGAACCGGCAGCTTCTTGCTCCCTCAAACTTCTTTCTTGAAAAACACTGTTTTTAGTAGCTATAACATCTGCCAGAAGGGTATCGGAACTTCAAGCCTTGTCTGTCCGTCCTCCTTATTTGTTTTTTCATAAAGATAGGGTAACTCTCAGAACAAACCCTTCCTTCCTACCAAAAGTGTTATCGGAAGCAAATCTAAACCACTCCATTGATTTGCCCGTCTTTTTCCCAGACTATACCAACAGGGCTGAACAAAAATTACATTCATTAGATGTTCATCGCCAATTACGGTATTACCTAAACAGGACAAAACAATTCAGAAAGTCAGACCAGCTCTTCCTCTCTTATGCTGCAGGCAAGAAAGGGCTTCTGGTATCAAAAGTTACTCTTTCCAGATGGCTGACATCTATTATTACCTCGGTCTATGAGTTGAGACACAGGCAACTACCCTCTAGGCCTAAAGCTCATTCAACCAGGGCACTATCAACTTCAACGGCGTTTCAAGCAAGGTTACCACTAGATGCTATTTGTGCAGCAGCTACATGGGTGTCCAAACATACCTTTATTGCCCATTACAAGCTTAATTTAGCCTCCAGAAATAGAGCTGATTTTGGTTCAACTGTACTCAGGAGTCTGTTCCATTGAACCACCCAGGACTAAGATGCTAGGGACGCTGTCCCATCCAGCAAGAATGAAGGCGAGAATGACAACTTAACATTAAGAAGTTATGTCTTACCATAACGTTCCATGTTAGTTGTCTTCTTCTTGCCTTCTTTCTTGCGTCCCTCCCTCCTGCCCCCTAGCCTGGATAGACTCGAGGTTCTGAGTCCTTCCATTTCTGGAGATACAATATGTTGCGTCTTTCCTTGTATCCTTAGTGTTACTAGCAGGTAATCTGTACTCGTAAAAGAGGATTATAATATCATTATTATAATATTACTTTTTATACTATGTCTTAGCTTCCAAACGAGATCTGGGGAGTTAGCGCATGGTATTGTGGGATATAGGGCTGCCTCGAGCCGGTAAAAATAGCTCTTGAGCTATAGTATAGGACGAGTCGGCTCCGAACCCCATCCAGCAAGAAAGAAGGCGAGAAGAAGACAACTAACATGGAACGTTATGGTAAGACATAACTTCTTATTATCTGCTATCCAAGATATAAGGCAATAATACTATCTATATTAAACTGTCATAGTAGTTTCAATTTGAAATGGTTTCTATGTACATATTGGATCTGAATAAAATTATGTCATGTATTGATTATAAACAAATCAATAAAGTATTGATGAATATTTAAAAAATGTAAAAAAATCATTCGGCTCTTGGAGTCAGTGTCAATGAAAGGATCAGGAGCTTGCTGTTACAGGCTGGCAGGAGACTGTTGAGCTGTTTTGCTAATGTAGGCAGCATGCCCCCTGTGACTTCCTGCAGTAGGTGCTGCAGGAATGTCCCAGAGGCAGGAGTCACAGGAACAGAAGCAGGACATGATGGAAGGAAAGCAGCTGTTGCTTGTAATGGAATGCTTATGGATCCAAGAGATGAACGTTAGACTGTTGCTGTGAAGAGGGAAGTACTGTCTTTCTGTTCTACTTGCTATCACTGTGACCAATTACAGCATATGTTGTTTAAAAAATGGATTGATGAATTGATTATGGATATTGAATATACTTATTGTTTAAAAATAAAGCAAAAAATGAATCACTTTACACAGAAAAGTTCACTGTGTAGTTTAAGTACTATAGTGAAAAACATTGTTAATCCTTTTCTGGAATAAAGGATTTCAAAATAAATAGACTATCTTGTTAAATTACATAAATAAAGATCGTGTTTATTATAGCTGTATCAGTTTTATGATCTTCTCAAATTCATAACTTTGCTGCAACCTAAGAAATCAAAGGTGTCAAAAAAACCTTTCAGGCTGATTAATAAAACATGTGGCAGTTCCACCTTCTCTTGATTTTAATTAACTACATGCTTGATATGCTTTTATTAGTATTACTTGATCCCAGGGTGAATGCATGGGAGGATCAAATGGGTCTTCAATGAAGTCTTAAAAGAGAAGGCCATGTTCCCAGACAAGATAAGGCCTATTGTTCCATGGGGTTGAAGCAGTAAAATCTAATATCATACAGCTTGCCCTCTCCGGTTTAATTCCTTGAACCTGCAGTAGCCTCATTCCAGTGGAGTAGAAAATTCAGACTGGAAAAATAAAGTCAAAAACTAAGTCAATAATTTTGAAACTAAAATGCTGCAGTTCTTTAAAACTCAAAAAAAAGAGATCATAAAAAAATTCTATGTCATTCCATTAGCAAATGTAGGTTAAGAAATGCATAGCTATGCATTCTTTTCCAGAATAAACAGCTGGGAATAATGTTGGGCAGATATTGTCCTGTTGTGGTGAATGGATATCTCCTATGTTGAACAATGGCTGCAGAGAGTTATAATAAAAAATCTCAAACTGATTAAGGCATGCACTGCTACTAAAAAATATCTTTAAGAGGGATCACATATCAAGTATGAGTTTCTTTCAATGAAATTAAGCTGCTACAACAATTCCAGCAATCCTTGCAGGAAAAAGCAATGTTCTATCTTAGAATCTTCATCTGATCTGCAATGCAAACAACGTCACTACAGAATTGTTGTAATAACATGGCTGCATATTTGTCCCTCATTTTTTTTCCAGATCAAGTCATGAATTACAGATTCCTAATCAACTGGATTTCTCAAAAAGACTGAGGCATTTAACAGGATTGTCACTATCATGACTGAAACAACAAAGCAAAGATAGCTTACTGTCATCCACAGAGAAAAGAAAAATGCAACCCCAGCTGAACAGATTCGGGTAAATCATGTCTAGTTAAGATAACCTCCACTTATAGTTCTACTTACCTAATATGCTTCAAGCACCATACCTGTCTAGGTACACAAGCTGGATTCTATGCCACATAAGACTAGCACCACCCAGGGAGGTATGACTTTAACAGTGTCAGAGTGCACTTTATGGAGGATATCATCAGTGTATACTGAAAAGAAGATGTTGGGAGGTGTGTCTGACAGAGTCATGGACTCGCATCCCAGTGTAAATTTGACTTCCTACTGATAGTTGAAGCAAGAGACACACATAGGTTGACTGCTGTTATATTACAACCTCTACCTATCTAGTTATACAAGTTAGAGAATGCAGTACCTAACACTAGTTCCACCTCACAATTCTTATTGTAACAGTGTCAGAGTGCACGTGTATTCTGCAAAGATGTTGTGAGGAGTATCTGATAGAGCAGTGACATCCCAATGTAAAACTGCCTCCAGACTGATAGTTGAAGGAAGAAGCACACAAACACAAGTTGACTGCTGTGAGATCACAACTCTTACCTATCTAGTTACACAAGCTAGAGAACACAATGCTTAACACTAGTACCGCCACATAAGTCTGATTTTAACAGTATCAGAGTGCACTTTATAGAGGATAACATCTTCTGCGTATGCTGAGAAGTGGATGTTCAGAAGGATGCATGAAATTTCTGTGGAGTCATGTATCAATGTAAAAATACCTTCAGAATACTACTTGGGTGAGGTCAGCAAGACCTGAACTCATGCACATCTGAATACACATAAACCCACTCAGACATGGAAACGTATACAAACTGATTGTTGTGATATTAGTTCCTCTACCTGTCTAGTTACACAGGCTGCTGAACACATTACTTGACACACACACACACCAATGCAGAAGTCTAAGTTTAACACAGTCAGAGTAAACTTTATAGTGGATAATGTCATCATAGTTTGTCAGGTAAGATATACTGTTATGAGACTTGGGTGCAAAGTCAGGTTTTGGGAAATGATTGTGTGAGTGCAATTTGTAAAAGTACTTTTAAATACATCCTGGCAATCTAGGTGAAATAAGCTGTCATGAATGCATATTGCAGAAGTGAGACAGACATGTACCTGTTTTTCAAGTTGTCATGTAGATGACACACGCACACACACACACACACACACACACACACACACACACACACACACACACACACACACACACACACACACACACACACACACAGAGTTGGGAAACTTCAATAGTGCAATGATGAAGTGATGTACCTTCATAGTTAAATGAAGATGTGTCCACATTAATGCATGTTACTGACAGTATCAATGGGATATGACCATGCATGAGCAATGTCCACTTTCACTATAAACCTGATAGTAAATGTAACAATGCATCACCTGAACCCATTGAATTAAGGTAACATGTTGACATTATCTATCAGCAGAGTCATGACAGTATGCAGCAACCATGATATGCCATGCACATTCATCAGCCTAATAGATACACACATAAAGAGGGATGCAACTAAAGGGGTGAATATTGAGAGAGATGGACATACACATAGTCATGTTTTGTGCAATGCATTATTAACCCCTCATGCTCCATAGCAATAAGTTACTGATATAGGGGTAAAGACTGGTTATGTGAGGGACAACAGGCTTATGACAAGCAGAACAAGACTGGATAAATATCTCATAGTTGAGGGGATGGATGTCACTTCAAATAGTCCTTTTTAGCCAGTATTCAATATATCTCCATGAGAAGTCATGCCTGTGGCAAATCTTAAGATGTGGGTGAATAAACATATCATACACACATAGCATCACACAGAGAAATGATGTGAGATGTATCTGTAATTGAATCCTTGATACCATGGGGGAAAAAACAAAACTTCAGTCAAGTGATTTATGTCCACACTCCACATAGGAAGTTACATTTTGTAACAATGGAACATTTTTTTGTGACAGGTGCCCATTTTTTTTTTTTTTTGGAAAAGAGAGGAATGTTGTGGAAGGGACCTAGAAATATGAGGGTCAGGTAGGTAGGGCAGGTTTGGAAGCTGTGCAAACAGGACATACAATACAGACACAGGGATTGTGATGGACACAAAAAGATTGGGGGATACCGTGATTGGGGCTAGGTAGGGGACATTGAAAGAACATGCCCATCAAGTGTGGGAGCAGTGAGAATCACTGTCATCACTGTCTACTTCCTTATTTGCCTGTGAGACTGCTTGATATGGGGTTCTCTTTTCTATGTTTAGGAACAACTTCTCCAGTCGGCTGATGTGAGTACCAAGGCAACTCTCTATTAGATTGTGCAACATCCTTGGCATATCCTGTGAAATAATTACAGCCTCCACCAGTAGTCCTGGAGGGTACCACTGCATCACCAGCTGTGACAATCCTACCTGATGAGGATGACCAGGTTAAGTAGGGGAAGTGGAAGCAATACTGCCAGGCCGTGTTCCAGAGGTGCTGGGTGTTGGTGTAGCAGCTGGTGGAGGGTTGAAAGGCCAAGCAACAGCAGTTAGCCCACCTCCCTGTGTTGAAATGCATTTGGTTTGTTGGCAGAAAGACATGACATCAGAACAGTGTGATTTCAGGAAACCCACAAAAAAAATGAGAGAGAGATAAGTAGGTTGGTTGAGACAGAAAAGAAAAGAAATGAGTTAGAACCATGATATGTCACATTCATGCTTTATTAAAATAAATGTCCTTTTATTATTATCATTATTATTATTATTATTATTATTATTATTATTATTATTATTATTATTATAGTTATAGAGCTTTCACAATCACAAAAATGATTGTGAATCATTACAAGTAATCACTGAAATATGCACATATTCCATATATGCTTTAAAAGATACTAGAGAGTAAATTAACAACATGGCATTAAAGCTAATATTGCAGCACTTCAAATTCAAAAATAATACTTGCTGAAGTTGAATCTATAGGTTACTTGTGGGAAATGAACCCACATAATCAGAATACACTATTACACTTGCCTAATACAGTTACCAACAGGTACAGAAAAAAGCATGCATGATTGCTTGCTGTTACAGTTAAGCTATGCATGCTAAAGTTGATACTGATCTATGAACTCACAATAATTACTACAATCGAAGTAATTTGTGGTGCAGATGTACCCCTTGCTGTCTGAGTTGTGCCACTCTCTCAGCATGTGCCTCTCTGTTCTCTATGATTTCTTCTGCAGCTGTAAAGTAAAGAATGAGAAAAGAATAGACATGAAAGTGTTATGAATACCAGTCATGGCTGTCTACACCATTGCAAATCATTTCAAGTTGCTTGATTTGTAGAATTCCACAACTGGAGGTGTTAGCAGTTTGAAACCCATCCAGCCACTGGTAGAGTTGTTCCTGCTTGTGCCTCTTTAGATCACTGTAGTGGTGCCTACACTGCTCCCTAGTGCACGGTATGCCAGTCACACTAGAGACAGCCCTGGCTAGACTGTTCCAAGCCTCAGCCTTATACTCAGACCCAGTATAGTCCCCCTGCAGCAGCCTACAGCAGCCTACAGCTGTAGCACTTCACAAGGACTGCAACAATGATTTTTGACTTCTCCACACCCCATCTCTGTGCCGTGAATTTGCCACATTCCTTCCCATCTTCTGCCACATCTGCAAAGGTCCTCTAACAACAATATCAATGATTTCCTGACAATTGTGATATTGTGTTTTATGACCAGTGAGCAAACGCACACAACCATGTAAACTGCATTTGTGTGATGGTAAGCAGAGAGAAACATTGCTAAACAAGGATGAAAGGAGTTTATGAAACAGTAATGATGATGAGAAATGTGGTTTTGATTTTTGGCATGTGTGCTGCTATACCTGGTTACCTTTGTCCACTGGTCAACACCAAAATAGTAAATGGCTTGGCTTTTAAGCATTGACATTGGACAGATCAAAGGAATGATGTGGCACATACTTTGGATTTAACACACTGTTAATAGTAATTTGTACAAGGTGGTATTCAAACCTATGTTAAAAGAGAATGCATACATTTCCACTCAGGAATGTATTTCTCATTACCACAGAATAAATGTTTGTCAGCCATGGTCATTAAAAATATACAGCTAAAAGAGCAACTGGTGATATAGTTTAATTAGGCCTGTATGTGTGTGACATTAAAAGGTCCTGGCTCATGCATTCTCAGCTGTCATCCAAGACAAATGTCTGACAATATATACAAATGGATAGACTTGCATGACTTTAGTAATACAGTTTGGAGATATGATATATACCGCACAATACATTCTGTTTTACAGTTATAAGTGGGTTATTGGAGGGGTCTAGATGATTCTCAGTGAACTGTTGTGGCCATCGGAGGTATGCAACTGCATTTCTTATTACATAATCATCACTGTCATGCTAAACCAGTTACGCACATAATCAACTGGGGTTCATATGTCAGTCATTAATGAGCTATGATACCGGCAAATCTACAGTATGTGTATGCAGGCAATAATGATAATTTTCTGTCAATGAACCTGCTATGCATAACTATTGTTATGTAGTATTACCTTTATAATTAAATCTTGTGAGCCATGACAGTGGGACACCCTTACTAAAATGTAAAGTCTGCTGAATTTGAATCCTGGCTCACCTGTGTTCTGACCATGAGCTCACTGCTCTTACACCTGGTGCCACAGGGAATCTAGGCGGGAGGTGTATTTTCCACACTCAGTACTGTTCTGAGTGCTGACAGCCTCGAATAGCCACTGAGCCTGTTTGCACATAAGAAGGTGAAAGAAATTAATTTTTTTTCACTTTTTTCCTTAACAGGTGAGCCCTGTTTGTACACAGGTAGGCAACATGTACAGGGAAAAGGCAAAAGTGAACATATATTAGTTGTGTAAATACTCATTATGACCACCCTCTAAAAATATTTACTGCAGGATCGAGCCCTGCTTTACCTGTGTTCTCTCTTTTGTGGCTCACAGTATCTATACCTTGCACCACACAATCAGGTAACAGGTAGAATTTCTGCATTCATTACCAGCCATACTGCTGACTGTTACACAATGCTGCCAAGGGTTTTTGCACGCTATAAAGTGAATTAAATTTTTCACTTTTTCCTTAAGCATTTAACTGTTTTACACTATACCATGCACCCCACACATGTTAAAGACAAAAGAAAAAAGGTGAAACAAAGTTTCTGGATTTGAGTCATCACACTCTTGCACTACAACACAGTTGTAATGGGTTATCTCTCTATTTGCTACAGACACTGCTTTGCAATACCAATCAAATTATGTGTATAGAAGCAATTCACATTTTATTATCAGTATTAAACAGTTCATACAGTTGGACATTTTCAGTTGATTGTAAATGTGTAGATAACATTTAATGAAATGAGTGATCACACAATATTTATGAATATGTTTGCAAAACAGCAGCTATGTATTCCCTTTGTATTCTGGGAATCCATCCCTTCTCTCTACTTTACAATTAGATATGCAATCTTTAGTGCATATTCTCTCATTTTTCTTTTACAGTGTGACACAAATACACGATAGTGAACAACAGTTTTCATCAAAGGCAGGGAACTGTGGTATTATGCCAAGGAAATACTAATGCAAGATGTTTGGTTTTGTTTAAAAACTCACGGCATTTAGTACCACACTTTGTAAGTTCATTTTCACACCCACTTCAGGGAAGGGTGTCTTCATTTTTCTTCAGTCAGAGCAATCTCTCATAGTTGCAAGTCATTAGCACCTAACAGTGGTATAGAGGCTACGTTATGTTTACATCTTCTACATGAAGTCAAATGTTTTGTATTCAGCAATTCTAATGAGTTCATACCTAATTTACATTTTCTGAGTGTTCTGAGGAGTAACTGTGTAGCCAGGGAACTTGAACGTGAGGTGGCTGTTTTCAGTCATGCTTATTGCTCCAATTGTGAGAATGTAGGGATAAGTAGACATTGGACTCTTTTTCTATAGTGAGTATTGTAGTTGCATGGGGCAGGTTATTTGGTAAACTGTATAAGTAAATATTATAGATATCAGTCATGTCAGATATTGATGACACTGCTGGAAAACTCACACACATTCTACTTTAGCATATTTACAAGTACCAGTTATGCAGGAATCTGCCATACATTCATGCACTTACACATTCATTTTTCTATTACAGGTTCCATATTTAAGTTGACAGTCCTGCAGTTACAACTGTGGTCATTTAAGGCTGAGTCTGTCTAATGCTATCAGTACACAGCCATGACATGGATAAGTGAAGGTTGTGAGCATTGCCTGCATCAAATGTACTCTATCTATGTGCATAGGGGTAAAGGTGTACCCCTTAGGTGGTCAGTGTGATGCCCATGCTCTGGCCCGGCAATCATGGAGCCTCAATCCTCACCACTAACACCAGAGAGGGTGTCTCATATGAGAGGAAAGGATAACAAATACACACAGTAAAGTGCAATTTCCCTTAAGAGCACACAGAGACCACAGTCAGTCTGGGGCTGGTCACTCCCTTGCTCCCTAGGTCCCAAATAAGACTCCCCACTGGCACATCTATAGGGTCCAGATCTCAGCCTAGCTGGGCAAGCTAAAATCTCCAGCACCATCTCTGTCCCACCAGTGCTTTGTGTCCCTGCCCCAGTAGCTGACACACACACACACACACACACACACACACACACACACACACACACACACACACACACACACACACACTTTGAGATAAGAGTTTAAACAACCACACAGACACTTCTGGGGAAGGCTGGCACAGGTTCTCCAGCTGTGCCCCTTTTACCCAGACTATACGGTAGTAATTACTGCCACCACCCAGCTAATATGTATCAGCTACTCAAAGACCCTTAAATGGGTGTCCAATTATTACTGTGCAATATTACTATCCAATTCGTAGTATGACTAAACAGTCTCAAGGCTTATTAGAGTGACCTGGTACAGGATCCTTATATACATGCAATGTACTCTTAGAGCTTAACTTATCTCTACATAAACTAGCCACAGTTAAAAGGTTTTAAAATATTTAATAATAAATAATTAAAACCACAAGACAATACTTCCTACTATACAGTGCTAGTCAAATGTCAGAGATCACACATAAATACTTAAAATAAATCAGTAGTACAGTTCTGACATAACAGAAAAACACTACTTCTAGGAGAAAACACAGTTCTAACATACTACTTACATAAACAGAGCATAAGGCAGTTCTGTGTTGGATGTCCAGATAAAAATGCTTCATAATCTCTGGATCTCACTGTTTAAACTGAAACTGCAGTTCTTCTAAAACATTACATCATCTTTTTACACTTCATGGAGTTCCCAGGCTGACAGAAACTGCATTTACATTCTTTTACACTTAGTGCAATAAAGGACATTCCACATGTAAATTCTGGTCATTAACTTTAACCTTAAAACAATAGGCAGGATGCCTTCATCTAGTCGGACTGGAGCCGACTTGTAAAACATCAAAGGCAGTGATGAAATAATTTTAATTTCAAAGGACCAACAAGAAATGCTTGATTTAGCTTTCTTTACAGCAGATGGCAATATTGCCACATTGTTTTAAGTTCAACATTCATATTTATAAAGGATAGAATTATCTGCACAATTCTATCTGTCTAGGTAGGCAGACTTCACCCATCTCTACCAGTCTTCACCCCCCCCCCCCCAGAGAACTCAAGCTAGTTTTTCAAGTGACGCTTGAGAAACGCCGCTTGAGAGGGTTAGGTCTATTTGAGTGTACCTCACCCCATTCCCTGTCTTGAGAACCCATCTGCATTGGCATTGCTAACCCCACTGCAGTGCTGCACTGACATATATGCTTGCAACCCTAGCCTACATCTTAGAAACATTGCATTTTGCTGGCTGGCTCTGTTTAACCATATTAGGGAGTTGTGATCTGTCATAACAGTGTATTTCCTTCCATACAGATAAGGCTGAAGTTTCTACAGTGCCCACACTATGGCTAGACATTCCTTTTCTACAGCTGCATAGCATTCCTCCCTGGGTTGGAGCCTACAGCTGAGATAAACCACTGGGTGCTCTTCCCCTTCTAAAGAAATCTGGCTAAGTTCAGCCCCCACCCCATGATTTGAAGCATCTACCTGCCCAACAAATTATTTGATGTAATCTGGACTGGCAAACACAGGGGGTCCTCCCAAAGCTTCTTTAAGCTTCTGGAATACTTGCTCATATGCTGGGGTCCACACCACATTATCTGGCTTGTTCTTCCTTGTCAGGTCTGTGAGGGGAGCAGCTATGGTACTATAACTGGGGACAAACTTTCTGTAGTACCCTGCTGTCCCTAAAAATGCCCTCACCTGCTTTTAGTAACAGGTGCAGGCCATGCCTGAGTAGCTTCCATTTTGGCAGGTTCTGGCCTTATCTTACCACTCTTCACTCTATGTCCTAGGTAGGAGACCTCTGCCATACCCATCTGACATTTGCTCGGCTTAATGGTCAACCCTGTCCTCTGTAGTCTGCCCAGCACCTCCCTGACATGCTGAAGGTGTTCTGGCCATGAATGGCTGTAGATGGCAATATCATCTAGGTAAGCATGCCCTCCTGCTCCTGCTAGGATATGATTTACCAGCCTCTGAAAAGTCACGGGGGCATTCTTTATCCCAAAGGTCATCTTTGTGAACTCATACAAACCAAAGGGAGTCACAAAGGCTGACTTCTCTCTAGCACTGGGAGTCAAGGGCACCTGCCAGTAACCCTTGGTAAGATCAATGGCTGTAAGATACTTAGCCCCACTCAGGTGTTCTAGGGACACATCTGTCCTAGGCATGGGGTAAGCATCTGACTCAGTGAGACTATTTAATTTCCTGTAGTCCACACAAAACCTGGTGCTGCCATCCTTCTTTGGCACCAGCTCCACTGGGGAGGCCCAAGAACTGTTGGGCTCTTGCATCACCCCTAGTTCCAACATCTATTGTACCTCCTACCCCAGAGTCTTTTTGATTCTCTCAAGGACCCTATAAAGGGCCTGCTTAATAGGCCTTTGGGGTCATGTATCAACCTAATGCTGTACCAGGTGGGTGCACCCTGGTTTCCCAGTGAAGATGTCCCCAAATTCCTGCAACACTGCTTGGATTTATTGAACCAGGGTAGGAGATAGCAGCTTTTGGGACATATCTACCCCTTCCACTGAGGTGTCAGACCGAGCCTCACTGGGGAGATCAGTCCCCATATCTCCCTCAGACTCCTCCTGCAATCCACTGCAAATGCTCAGCACAAGGGCCTCCCTATCATGGTAAGGTTTCATCATGTTAACATGGTACAATTTGTGCCCCTGCCATCTGCCTAGCAGTTCCACCATGTAGTTAACATCACTTACCTTTCTTACCACCTTGTAGGGACCCTCCCAAGCTGCTTGCAGCTTGTTGTGTCTGACAGGAATGAGAACCATTACCTGCTGCCCCACAGCATACTCTCTAGCTCGAGCATTCATGTCACACCATACCTTTTTCTGTTGTAGGGCTTCTGCCAGGTTTTCCTGGGCCAATAACATGAGTTCCCTGAGCCTTGTACTGAGGTTTAGGATGTATGCTATAACAGACTCCTTGTGAGACTTGCACTCACCTTCCAACTCATCTTGAATTTAATCTGGATGTCCGCTCACCCTATGCCAATACAGCAACTCAAAGGGTGAAAAACCTGTGGATTCCTGGGGAACCTCCCTGTAAGCAAACAACAGATGGGGCAAATATTTGTCCCACTCCCTCTTAAACTGATCGGCAAATGCCCGTAGCATGGACTTGACTGTAGAGTTTAACCTTTCAACAAGACCATTAGTCTGGGAATGGTAGGGGTGGTCTTCATGTGCTTTATGCCACATGACTTCCACAGACAAGCCAGCAGGTCTAACATGAAATTGGCACCTCTGTCAGTCAGTATTTCATTTGGGAAACCTACCCTGCTGAAAATCTCTAACAAAGCATTTGCCACCTTCTCTGCCTCAATGGAGGACAAAGCCACTGCCTCAGGGTATCGTGTAGCATAATCCACTACCACTAGGATATGCTTTTTCCCTGTGGAAATTGGGGAACTCAGAGGACCCACAATATCCATAGCTACCCTCTTAAATGGCTTCTCAATCACAGGCAAAGGCATCAAAGGAGCTCTCACCTTGTCTCCTGCCTTGCCTACCTTTTGGCACTGCTCACAGGTAATGCAGTACCCTGTTACATCTCCGGAAATTCCAGATCAATAGAAGTTCTGCATAATATGCCTTTTTGTACGTTTTATGCCCATATGACCTGCAAAGGGAATATCATGAGCTATGGCTAGAAGCGCCAGATGACAGGCTCTAGGCACTACCAACTGCTGTACTCTTTCACCTTCTAGCCCTCCCTCAGGGGTCCACTCTCTGTATAGAAATCCTTTGTCCAAGTATACAGATTCCCCCTTTCCTTG
Organism: Protopterus annectens; assembly: GCF_019279795.1. Taxonomy (NCBI): domain Eukaryota; kingdom Metazoa; phylum Chordata; order Ceratodontiformes; family Protopteridae; genus Protopterus; species Protopterus annectens. The sequence continues at coordinate 1,921,925,688 of NC_056726.1, forward strand.
AGAATCAGGTGCCTCCCTAGCTACCTGCCTCAGGCCTTGCAATGAAGGGTCTGAGAGCTGAGCATGTCTCAACTCTCTCCTTGTAACCCTTCCCAGCTCCCCTTCCACAGGAAGTCTAGCATCCTCTGACAGTGGTGCCTCACTGTTAGCCTGGGTACTACTACTCACCTTTACCTTTGCAATCACTCTGTACAAGAGACCATCAGTACCCACAGGAAGCTGTGGCTCACCTTCAGTCTCACTGCTACTGAGTATCTCCCTCCCTGAACTAACCACCTCAGCAGTCCTAGCTGCAAGTATGCAGTCTGTCTGGCTCTCACCCCAGGCTACCAGACCCACATGCTTGTTTCCTAGTCTTACTGCATGTAACTGCATAAGCACATGGTACTGCCTCATTCAACTCCTTCCCTCTCAGACATCTTAAGTATGGTAGTTTAGTACCCCTGTTGTTTTAAGACAACCTACTATTGGCATTTTGTCATTCCCACTTACTGGCTCCCTCACCTTTGGTTCCCCACCTTGCCTCCATGGACACCTGTATGCCACATGCCCCACTGGTTGCATTCAAAACATTTAGCCCTAGCTCCTGGACATGTACCTAGACTAGTGGCTTCCCCTGCTACTGGCAAATTCTGTTGGGGTAGTCTGTGCTGCCCACCATGGGTTTTTTAGCCCCATGAGCAGTACTGGGGGTCCCCTTCTTGTGCAGGACTGCCCTGCTTGCCAAGTATAGGTCTCTCTTCTTCCTCAACTCATCTGAAGTAGCACTTTGTCTATCAGCTAACCAGATCCTCATGTCCTCAGGCAAAGTGCTAAGGGCTTGTTACCTCACCAAAAGGTATGCCAGCCCTTCAAAAGTGGTGACCTGGCATCCATTCACCCACCCATGGGAATAAGTGCTCAATTCAGCAACATATTCACACACACTTTCATCTGCCTTGTGTCTATGCTCACAAAATGTTTTCCTATACATTTCAGGTGTTAGCTTAAACAGTTCTAAAATACATTTCTTTACAGCAGTATAATCAAAACATGCAATGTCAGACATTTTGGACAGAACAGTTACAGCTTTACCATGGAGTATGGGGGTCAGGAACCATACCCAGAGCCCTTGGTCAACTTCATACTGTTTACATACCCTCTCAAACATATGAATGAAACTATCAAAATGATCCCCCTCTTTAAACTGTGGAAGAAATTTACTGACCTGTTGTGCTTCTGGGGTACAGGTACTAGCTTCCCCATTACCTCCATGACTCTGTTGAAGAGTCAGCATCTCTTTCTCATGCTGCCTCTGCCTCTCTTGTTCCTCAGCTTCCAGATGCAATAGTTTCTCATTCTCCTCAGCCTGAAAATGTTGCAGTCTCTCATTTGCTTCTAATTCCACATGTGTGGCCTCCAAGTCAAGTCTCTTTTTTAAGTCCAATGCAGAAAGGTTGAGCTGTCTATTCTCCAAGGGAATTATATCTCCACTGCCAGGCTGATTGTCCTCCTGGTTGCTGTTTTCTGTTGCAGCTGTAACCAAGGCTGCAATCAGGCCTGCCTTAGTCAGGTTTCCATGCACCAGTCCCCTATCCTGGCACATCTCCACCAGCTGGCTCCTTGTCAGCTTTCCATACTCCTCTGCTGACATGCTGCCTGCTCACCCTGACTAACTAAGCTCACAAAAGAAATAAAACAATTGTGATCTGAACTCTGAATATTCACTATGTGGCTGTTTTAGAGTACAAAACACCTCCAAAGCTCACTGTACACAAGATACAGGATTCACTCTACCCACACCTCTACAGGCCAATTAGTATTTGCCAACTAATTAATATGTGATGTGGATATCTCACCACTGCCAAACAATTAATATGTGAGGATATCCCAACCACTGCCACCAATTAATATGTGAGGATATCGCAACCACTGCCACCAATTAATATATAATGCCCGTGCCCTGGCCCAGCAATCAAGGATCCTCAATTCTCACTACTAACACCAGAGAGGGCATCTCATGTGAGAGGAAAGAATAACAAATACACACAGTAAAGTGCAATTTCCCTTAAGAGAACACAAAGACCACAGTCAATCTGGGGCTGGTCACTCCCTTGCTCCCCAGGTCTCCAATAGGACTCCCCACTGGCACAGCTATAGGGTCCAGATCTCAGCCTAGCTGGGCAAGCTAAAATCTCCAGCACCCTCTCTATCCCACCAGTGCTTCGTGTCCCTGCCCAAGTAGCTAACATACACACACACACACTTTGAGATAAGAGTTTACACAACCACACCGACACTTCTGGGGATGGCTGGCACAGGTTCTCCAGCTGTGCCTCTTTTACCCAAACTATACAGTAGTAATTACTGCCACCACCCAGCTAATATTTATCAGCTACTCAAAGGCCCTTAAAAGTGTGTCCAATTATTACTGTGCAATATTATTATCCAATTGGTAGTATGACTAAACAGTCTCAATGCTTATTAGAATGACTTGGTACAGGATCCTTATATAAATGCAGTGTACTCTTAGAGCTTAACTTATCTCTACACAAACCAGCCACAGTTAAAAGGTTTTAAAATATTTAATAATAAATAATTAAAATGACAATACAATACTTTCTCCTATACAGTGCTAGTCAAAAGTTCAGAGATCACACAGAAATACTTAAAATAAAACAGTAGTACAGTTCTGACATAACAGAAAAACAATAATGAAACAAAGTTCTTGCTGTAAAATAGAGAATAGCAGCAACAATATCCAACGTCAAGAGAAAAACTTTAATGAAAGAAGCAAAGCTTTTGGGTCGACACCCTTCCTCAATATTAAAACCCATTTACGTCAACAGTTAAAACTTTAAATAGGAACACAAAACCATCACATGACTGCAGCCAGCCAATCATGTGATAGAACAACATTAAAAAAACATTAAAAAAATACTTAAAAACACATAGAACTTAAAAATCAAAGTTTGTTCTTTTGTATTTTAACTAAAATAGGTTTTAATGATACAGCACTGTTTAAACTGGGGGGGGGGGGTCAACCATCAGGCATAAAATCCACTCATATTTGTTAATTTCAAGCACATTATTTAAGTCACCTCCCCTAATAGATTTATAGACTATATCTATTAACCTGAACTTAAATTTATGCAAATTATCAGTGCACAATATGTGCTTACATAATGCATTGTTCTCATTTCCCCTACGTATATTTGATTTATGTTCTATGATGCGCTCTTTCAATTTTCTTGTGGTTTTGCCCATGTAAAATGAAGAGCACAACACACAGGTAGCTAAATAGACCACATTGACAGTAGTACAGCTTGCTGTCAACTTAAAATTATAGTTTGACTTAGTGATTGGATGTTCAAAAGTCTCACTTCCTTTTCCTAATAAATCAGAACAGCATGTACAACTCATACAACAAAATGTACATATTCCTGTAACTGGTGATGGGATTGACTTAGAAGTAAAATCTTTATAGCATAATTTGCTTTTTAGATTTCTCAAGTTTCTATAACAAAAATATGGCCTATCCCCTGCAACATTCTTCACTTCAGAAGAGGCCATTACAATTAACCAATTCTTCTCTATGATTTGTTTTACATAATGTGACCACACATTAAAAGTCATAATATATCTAATTTTCTCCATACTGGGCTTACACATTTCAATAGCTATTTGATCATCAGTTCCCACCTGAAATTTGGTTTAGCAGTGGTTCCCCTTTCTGTTATAATCTTATTACTTAATTCTAACACTTGTGCATGATCATATCCACTTGACATAAATTCAGCTTTCATATCTTCCAATTGTTGAAGAAAGAAAGAATCATCAGTGTTAAGTTTACTTGCCCTTCTAAATTCTGCTAACATAACCCCTCTAAAAGCATGAGGCGCATGCATACTGCATCTGTTCAAGTATCTTTCAGCATGTATCTCTTTCTTGTGAATGCTGGTTTCAATAACACCATCCTTAATATGTAAGTTTAGATCCAAAAATGTAGCATTACTAACAGAATATTGCATCTTGAACTTCAAAAAAGTCGTAGTGTTATTTAAATACTCTATATATTCATGTAGTTCTAGGCTAGTACCCTTCCATACAACAAAACAATCATCAACAAAACGTTGGTATAAACAAACCTTCTGGTTTAACACATTAAAGTTACTGCAGATATATTTCTGCTGCCATTGATGTAAAACTAAACTGCAGATAAAAATCATCATTGAACAAAAAAAAGTCCTGGTCAGGATAATTTCTAACAAGGAACATATAGTTTCTTTTTCTTTAGCAAACATAGTTCCCTTGTGCACCAAGAATTCCCTAATGGCTTGTATACCATCTTCATTGGGAATTACTGTAAACAATGAAGTTATATCCAATGTTATAAAAAAGTAATCATTACACCATAAAGCTCCTGTAGCTAAGGTATCATACCAATGTCATAGTTTCAAAATAAAATCAGTGGTATCTTTCAAAATATTAGGGCACTCGGGCAAAAACTGACTTAGTTTCCTTTGCAGATATACCAAGATAGGCTCGGTTATCCAGCCCTTTCCAGACACTATGGGTCTCATCTGTGGGTTTTTCAGTGATTTATGTATTTTGGGAAGTCCATATAACTGCGAGGTAATGGGACATGGTACAGTGAAGTAGTTAAATAGGGACAAGTCTATGTCTCCACATAGTTGTAACTCAAAAATCAACATATTTACCTCACTAATGTATTTTTTAATATGAAGCATTGTAATGCATTTAAAAGTATTCCCTTCCCCCAATAGCAGTTCCATGGAGCGTATATAATTAACACGATCCATAATAACCACTGAACCTCCCTTGTCGGCCTGCTTTATAACTATGTTATTATCGTTAGCCAAAGCTTTCAAGGCCAAGGATTCTTCATAAGTTAAATTGAAGTTTTTCTGTACAGGTCTAGTTGCACAAAACTTTCTTAAGTCTACCTGAAATACATTGTGAAAGTCTGTTAAAACAGGTATACTCAACAGTATAAAGGTACTCCTTCTCTTGCACTCTATATCTGATTCTAATGGATTCCCTTTAAGCAGTATTAATTCACAGTTCTCACAAATTGTTTTAAAAGAGTGAGTGCAGCAACGATGTCATCTGCTGCATAGGGAATAAAGTTTAGTCCTTTCTGTAATAAAGATAAAGACAGTGCCATAAGCACGGTGCCAGAAAGGTTTACAGTACCTTGAATTATCTGCGACTTAATTTGCTCTAGCTCAATGGGCTCTCGTTCTTGCATTTGTTCCCATTTGGGTGTTGCCTTTGTAAAGATCTGCCACGTGCAGCACTCTGCTCTTGAATCTTTTCCGGGTGTTTCAATTGAAAACGCTTTTGTGTCCCCAGCATTGATACATTCAAAGTAAGTTGTTGAACCTTTTTTGTACTCCCTTTATTTTCTTCTACGGGATCCATATGTTGTACATTCAAGTTTGTGTCTGCTGACATCATCACGGCCGAAGTAGATGGAATTAAGGGCGTGTCATTCACAGATGCAACAGGTTCATGTATAGAGCATAAAGAGACAGTAAGAAAATTAGAAGTACCAGTTCCATTTATCAAAAGGGCATCCACCCCTTGCGTATGTAGATTTTTATGGACATTGAAATTAATATTTTTAGCTTCATCTACTTTAGGCCAAGAGAATATATGGCCTTTCTGGAAGTCCATAATGTCTCTTAGAATTTTGCGTTTCTTGGTAGCTTCTAACCTATCATCCAATTGCTGTAATCTATCAAGCATTTTTTGATAGACAGATAACATTCTGGAAAAACAAGGAAGCTCCATTAAGGTATTCTCTATATTGATTATCTCTGTTTTCAGGTCACTCTCCGTTTGTGAGAAAAAATCGTTCATTAAAGACATATAATCAAGACTTAACTTTAAATTGAGTTGTTGCCAGCGTTTTAGAAGTTCTGGGTATGCATTTCCATAAGATGGCATTTTGAGGACTCGCAGTCCTCTTGGGACTATACCTATTTCAATGTAAGCAGAAAAACACTTAGTCTAATCTTTTCTAATTCCTAGCTACTTCTAGGAGAATACACAGTTCTAACATGCTACTTACATAAAGAGAGCATAAGGCAGTGCTGAGTTGTATTTCCAGACAAAAATGCTTCATAATCTCTGTTTCTCACTGTTTAAATTGAAACTGCAGTTCTGCTAAAATATTACATCATTTTTTTACACTTCCTGGAGTTCCCAGGCTGAGAGAAACTGCATTTACATTCTTTTACACTTAGAGCAATAAAGGACATTCAACATGTAAATTCTGGTCATTAACTTTAGCCTTAAAACAATAGGCAGGAAGCCTTCATCTAGCTGGACTGGAGCCGACTTGTAAAACATCAAAGGCAGTGATGAAATAATTTTAATTTCAAAGGACCAACAAGAAATGTTTGACTTAGCTTTCTTTACAGCAGATGGCAATGTTGCCACATTGTTTTAAGTTCAGCATTCATATTTACAAAGGATTGAATTATCTGCACGGTTCTATCTGGCTCAGCTGGCAGCCTTCACCCATTTCTACTAGTCTTCACAGTCAGCATATCTGTTGCCTCTTGGTCATGGTGAGGGAATACTGTGCATGCCTACATCCACCCATACTCAGAGCATCTTGGGGTTCCCCCTCTGATTCCTCACCTGCATTTGGATGCAGTGACTTACCAGTGATGGTAGAATCTTTGTTCCTACCTCTTAGTGTTCCTCCTGCAGCTGTTTTTGCAGGATGACATTGTGTAGGATAGCACATACTGCAATAATTTTTGCACAAGTACTGTAATCATACTGCAGACTTTCCTGATGTATCTAGCCATGAAACTAAACTTCATCTGCCCAAACAAACACTCTATGATGTTCCTTGTTTGGGCATGTGCCTCATTATAGTGTTCCTCTGTGGGTGTGTGTGCATTTCTGATGGATGTCATCAGCCATGGATCCAATGTATACCCTGCATCGCCAATGAATTGTCTTGAGGGTAATCACCCCTGGAAAACCTCTGATAGAGCTGTGAGGTGTGCAAGATATGGGAGTCATGGTAACTGCCAGGGTTGCCAGCACACACATTCAGGATGATAGCCCTAGCATTACATAAGACCTAACAGTTAAGGTATTGTAACCCCTTTCTGTTGATGTAAACTCTTCTCTGTTCCCTGGGTAGTGATTTAATCTCAATGTGAGTAGTCTATTGCACACATGACTTCATTGAAGTGTGCTATATGTAGACTTTCAGCATAGTCCTAGCTCTGTCCTTGGGGTTATGGGGGAAATATTTATAACCACTGGCATGCTGTAGCTTAGGATTCAGGAATTGGTGTAGAATCCTGGATACTTATGCATGTGACACCCCCAGAATGCCCCCTGTGGGTCTTTGAAAGGTTTCTGTAACTAAAATTTTAAGTGCTGCACAAACCTTGATCTCCACTGGTATGGTTTCCCTTCTGTTTGCCCTTGGTCTCTGGCAAGGGCAACAGAGATTGTAGAGCTCTTGAAATATGTCTCTATCCACCTGGTAGTGCTATACTGTTTCTAATTCATGCAAACTATGAAAAGTTAAACTGAGTCTAAATACCCTCCTCCGACGAGGCCAGGATCTGTCAGCAGCAGCATAGACTTGAGCCTGTTGCACATACACATGCAGAAGAGAAGCAGCATCCCCGAACATTCCTTCTTTCCTTTCTAGTTGCTTTGGCTGTATTTCAAAAACTTTTGTTTACTAAATACAAACTGGCAAGCTGTCATAGGATCATAGGATCATTGGAGGTTACTAGGCTATTGACCCTGAGGCCCTTATAAGCCTAGCCAAGAGTTTATCCCATGTTTAGACAAATCAGCACCCAATGTCCCTGTTCAGCAGGGACATGGCTGTAATCCCAGGGGTATATTTTCTGTTTCCCATCCAGTTATCCAGGTTGTGCATAAAAAGGGTAAAGAAGTACTCTGCTTTATGTGGACAGGTATTCTATTCCATAGATGGAGGAGTCTCTGGGACACAAATCTGTGTTGCCAACAAGTCTTGTTGATGTCACAGACCAGGTTGAGGCTGCGCATGTGGGTTATTCGAGTAGAACTTGACTTGCGGATATGTCGCAGTCCCATCAAGATGGGGTCCAAGAACACCTTGTATGGCAGACAGAGGTCATTAATGAGGAGTCTGTATGAAACTGAGTAGACAGATGGGGCTTTTAACCTATCTGTGTATGGTAGATGTTTGAGGCCCTGGATTATCCTGGTGAGGGAGTTAGCGTCTATAATATTTCTTTAATGCTTGTTATGTCATGATGAAAATTCTAAAACTTAAGTAGGAATCTTAGCACAACAATGCAACCACAGCATAACCGAATCATGTAGGTTTTTTGAATCCAGGCCAATATATTCACATTTTCAACACCTTCATTTAATATCAGAGTTTACTATCCATCAAACATTCTCAAATACATAGTCCATTTCAAATCAATGGTCCTTGTATGTATAGATATCTACATAGAAGAAAATGCCATAGCCCACACTGTATTCACAAGTTATACGGCAATCAGATTCTGTTCCTTAAAATGTTTTTGCTTTATTATATTTATAATAGGATATGACTGAAACCCAGTATTCCTCAGTGTAAAATTCTATCTGAACATGTTTGATATAATCCCTCTCTTGTATTCTTATTTATGTTTTAGAATTTTCATCAAGACATAACAAGCATTAAATAAAGATTATAGACACTAACTCATACACAATGTTTATTGTAGCAATTTGTTTACAGAAAATGTCTATGTATACTCTCATTTCCCCCCTGTATGCCAATGAAGAAGCTATCATAATTAGTATATTAGTTATCTGTGTATGTATGCAATGCTCGGAAAAGCATTAATCAGTCAGGTTTTGAAAGATTATGAAAACATGTAAAACAGCATAGTACTTAGAAATCACTGAGACTTATGCACTTCTCTTTATGAAAGAATTTATATTCTCCAAAATGTAGCTCCATTTGTAATCTGTACATCTAAAATGTATTCACAACGGTTCTGTTTTTTAACTACTTGTTCTCTCTATTTCTTGCATTGTATAGGCCCTATTTTGGACTGCCACTAAGATGCTTTTTCATTTTCTGTGCTTATCTTTTTGTGTATGTATGTATGCATATATATATATATATATATATATATATATATATATATATATATATATATATATATCTCAGTTAAATTGTATTTCATTTTTCTGGAGAAAAACAACATCCTTTATCGGATTGCTTATGCTCAGTACAAATTGATTATGAATACTGACTGAATGATAATATTTGTCATAGATGAGACTGTACAGATTTTGAAGCAGATACTTTGAACACTGCTCTGTCAGACCTGACCACACTGGTGTTCTCCCTAGCAGCCATTGCATTCTATTAGTAAAGGTACCCCTGCACACTCACTCACACAAACAAATACAAATATATACACGCACATATACATGCACACACGTACACACACAATACATCTCACACATATACATGCCCCACATGCATACAGTCTCCTAGAAATTCTCCACCTTCACTCTCACTTCCACTCATTCACAAATAAGCCTTCCACACTCACTCATACCCACCCATTTACCCACAGGCACACTACAGCACAGACACACAACCAGAGTCATAATTCTGTGCCTAACTCTGTCAGTCCAACTACCCAGTTTTACACAGACACACACACACACACACACACACACACACACACACACACACACACACACACACACACACACACACACACACACACACAAGTTCATGGTTAAATGCTAGGTTAGCTGTCTTTGTGGACCATATTAAGTCTAGCTAATTTCCCCTAAGTGAAAATTCAATCATGTACTTTTTGAATATGTGGTAAACAAATTAACAATTATGCCCACTCTCAACCACAAAACTCAGATACACACACACTCACAGATATTCTCTTTCCCACATGTTCACTTCTACTCATTCACCAACAAGCCTTCCACACTCATTCAAACTCAAAGAAATACTCACTCATTCATCCACATGAATGCTCCAAGATAGAAACAGAGCCACACTCATGACTCCCTACCAAATCACTTCAGTGCAACTACCCAGGCAGACCCCCCCCCCCACACGCACACACACGCACACACACGCACAAACACACACACACACATGTTCATGGTTAAATGCTAGGTTGGCTGTCTTTATAGACCATATCAAGCCTAGCTAATTTCCCCTAAGTGAAAATTCAACCATGTACTTTTTGAATGTGTGGTAAACAACTTAACAATTATGTCCACTCCCAACCACACAACTCACACACACACACACACACACACACACACACACACACACACACACACACACACACACACACACACACACACACACACACACACACACACTTCCAGATATTCTCTTTCCCACATGCTCACATATGTTCATTCATCAACAAGCCTTCCACACTCATTCACACTCAAAGACATCTCCAGCAGCTGGAGAGACCACAAAGGTACCTAACCAAGAGGAGTATTGGCCTCAAATAGTTGCCCTATGCAGCACGATTGAAAAAGCTAAGACTGTTCTCTGTTGCATACCACTTTCTCAGAGGCGATCTCTGTCTAACGTACAGAGCCATGTCCAACCTAGAATTGTTGAACATGCTCCATCCTAGCAAAACCAAATCTACTTGAGCTACATGTTCTAGGGATATAAACCTCAACACAACAATGAATAGAACATGCTCGAGGGATAGATTCCCTTTGCAGAGACTTCCCTTACTATGGAACAGGGTCCCGATCTACATAAGACAGAGCCCCTCACAATCACTCTTCAAGAGGAACCTTGATGAGTGGATGGGTAACAGAAAGTTCACACCGGGGATCACACCAACAGCACTACTAGATAGGGGCCAAGGGTACTAGCTGCTAGTACAAGGGTCTAGGGAAGTATTAAAGGGGCGGTGAATACTGCACAATGTGGCTGGGCTAATATATGCCTTCGGCCAGATAGCCCAGTACCAACCTATGAACCTATAACCTATGAACCTATAAGAAATACTCACTCATTCATCCACATGAATGCTCCAAGTTAAAAACAGAACCACACTCATGACTCCCTACCAAATCACTTCAGTGCAACTACCCAGGCAGAACCACACACAAATATACATTGACATCCCTCTACCACCACATCTTCCCTAAATTTACCTGCACCACTAGTACTCACATTGGAGTAAATGAGTGACCACCTTGTTTTCACAGTGGTCACTTTATCCTTGTAGAGTAAAATTTTATTCAGATTACAAGGCTCATTCAGCCAAGCAAATTTGGAGTTACAGGCATCTTTTAACATTTCATAACATTTTACCTGCTTTTTCTCATCATAAAGACACTTTCCCTTGGTGGAATTTTAATGATCCATCTTTCATTAATTTCCTAGCTAAAAGACATTGGGATACATCTTATTCACTTTTTTCTTTCCCATCTTGTAGGAATAAGCAGAACTGAAGCCCCATTCAATCCATTAGCAGTATCCAGTGGAGTAACGCACTGCATGGGCATAAAAAAGGAACAGACAGACAGACAAATAAAAAGCTACATGTCATCTGGATACCAGCTATTCCTTATTTATTTAAATTGTCTTCATAAAAAATAAGCCTTTCATGTATTTGTAGTACTTGGAGCACAGTCAACTATGGCCTAAATATATCTGGATTAATAATAAAATTAATTAAAAAACACGTTTATATCACCAAAGTAACCTAATAGCAGACTTTTCACATTATTATGTGATAATTGCACTACATTTAGACTAGCAATGAATCATTTTAAACTACCACAGTTATAATTAACTGGAACCAAGTACAACATCTTATTAAGTACTGCTGCTTTGTCCACTCAGTTTAGTTTGCTTTGGTTTTGAGGTGATGAAGTGGGTGAAACAGAACTTAAGAAAGGAGGGATAGATAACAGTCTCAATAGCATGTTAGAACCATAACACTGTGATGATGTTATCTTTATATTTCTTGTATGGAAATGCATTATATAAATAGCAGAGTTTTGATATTCGTGTAGAAAATAAATTATGGATATTTATTTGTACAGAAGCACCAACATATCTATTGTCAGCAACAAATATGTTTATTTCCTGTTGAACAGGCATGTACTTTGAAGAAGTATACTTTGAATTACACTTAAAAAAGTGACTACATCTGGTTAATCTGTACTGAGATTACCATGAGCTCATACACATTAAAACACAGTTTTCTTTTCTATGACAGCAATCTTTGTCTAGCTGTTGAAACTCCCAGCTTCAGTAAAACGCAATTATTTCTTCATAACCACCCACAGGAAACATATTCCAGCAATGTAAGTGTGAGTTAATAATACTGATAACCCAAAACAGGCCTTGAGATTCAGTAAACTAAAATCCCATGTCTGAATAGTGGCATAGCCCGAACACGGAGTTCAGAGCCTGTGCGATTCAATAAACCAAGCTGTGGGCATGCATGAGCCTGACTGAACACCACTGAATAATGCTAATTACCTCATTTGCTGGTGAAAAACATGCACATAAGGTAAACTAGTGATTCAGCAAGCAGGCAGGCATCCGTGCCAGAATAGTGTCCGCTGCAGAAATGTATTCTGCTACTAACCGAATACATTTCTGCAAAAATTAAAACAGGGGCAGGACAGCTCAAAGTAAAGCATGTATTATAATAATTAGGCATGCCAATGGCCAAAAACATGGCCACTGGCATGGAAAATATTTGCAAAATTATAAAAATTAAAGTTTATTTTTTTGGCCAATTTTGGCTGTTTACACATAGGGCAGCGGCGCACAAACAGGATCATGCCGAAAATAAAAAAAATGTGAAAAGAAAGTTTTAACAGAAATCTGCATTCTGCCATTACAGTATATGGCATGCAGAATCAAAGCAATAACAGGTAACACTGGTTGCTAAGGAGGAAGGCTTTGGTGTAGTGGTGTAACCAGGGACTAAGGTAGTGGTGTATGCAAATGGGCAAATTTTACTGAATCAGTAAATGGGAGACCATTCTTTGGCTGCACCTGTGTAGGAGCTGTAATGCAGTGGTGTAAGCAGGAGAATTAGCTAACATGAAAAGGGAGTGTGTCATGCACACATCAACAGGTAACACTGGTTGCTAAGGAGGAAGGCTTTGGTGTAGTGGTGTAACCAGGGACTAAGGTAGTGGTGTATGCAAATGGGCAAATTTTACTGAATCAGTAAATGGGAGACCATTCTTTGGCTGCACCTGTGTAGGAGCTGTAATGCAGTGGTGTAAGCAGGAGAATTAGCTAACATGAAAAGGGAGTGTGTCATGCTTGGTCTAAGCACATTGGAGCTCCATGGCTCCCATTTGAGCTTAGCTAAGCACAGCTAAGCAAGGGGATGTGTCCGAGGCTGAATTGACTTATTCCATGAAATGAAGACTGTGTTTGCATCCAGGGGAGGGCCATTTCTACTACAAAGTGTTTACTTTAGCTAAACAGGTTTGCGCAGTGTGCACGGGGGTCTAAAAAAAAAAAAACAGAAATAGCAGGACTGTTTTCATTCGGGCATCGGGTTTGCACGGTGCACCTCGGGGCTTAAAAGGGGCAGAAATGGTAGGGGAAAAAAAGGGAAATAGCAGAATAAAAGCAATCAAGTACAAATAAAATAGCAAGCAGGTGGAATGTATTATAGCCAGCCAATCATAAAGACAGCATCTGCAGCACAACAGTGTAAATTGTGCAAACACCTTTCAGTCTGGTTTTTCCCACAAACTCTGCACCGTTGGTGTACACACTCAGGGGAATTTTAACCGACAAAATGTTAGGGGCTGCTGTCACTTTGATACATCAGTATGTGCTAGAGGCTGAGGGTGGTGAGGAGGATAATGCTGACAACCGCCTCAGACTGAGGAGGAGGAGAAGAGTATTCATACCCAGGGTAACCTACCAGGAGCTACATGATCTGGAGATTGTAAAATGCTACAGGGTTGACAAGGACATACTTCAACAACTCATCGAGCTGTGCCAGCCTCACCTCAGACCCAAAGCCAACAGAGGGGTACCCATCCCAGTGGATACCAATGTATGTGTAGCCTTAGGAATACTAACCACAGGTATGTTCCTAAGACCTATTGGGGACATCATGGGGGTCTCTCAGGCATCTACATCCAGGGTACTCCACCAGTTCCTGGATGCCATGGTATCATATGCCGATGAGCACATTTACTTCCCCAGCACCTGTGAGCAGTGAACCAGCAATATGCGCCTCTTCCACTGTATAGCAGACTACCCAGAGGTACTCGGTGCCATAGACTGCATGCACATCCACATCAAAACACCACCCAGTGAGCAGGGTAAGGTCTATATAAACTGCAAGAGCTTCCACTCCACCAACTGCCAGGTCATGTGCAAAACCCAGGGCATTATCATGAATGTGTGTGCTGGCAGCCCTGGATGCTATCACGACTCCCACATCTGGCATTCCTCACAGCTGAATCAGGGATTTTCCAGGGGGGACATCCCGTATGGCCATCTGGTGGGGGATGATGGCTATGCACTGGAGCCGTGGATTATGTGACCCATTAGAAATGCACACACATGCACTCAAGAATGCCATAATGAGGCACATGCACAAACCAAGATCATTATAGAGTGTGTGCCCAGGATGCTCAAGTCATGGTTCCACTGCCTTGACATATCTGGTGGAGCCTTGCAGTACTCTCCAGTCACAAGTGCACACATGTTCATAGTATGCGTCTTGCTACACAATATGATCCTGTGGAAACAGCTGCAGCAGGAACAGCATGGGGAAGGGACACACAGCCCCTCACCATTGCCAAGGTCCTGACAGGCACAGAGGGACTCGGAGGAGTAAACCCCTGAGCCAGCTCCTGTAGGCAGATGGAGGCATGCCTAGTATGGCCTGGCCTTGGCAAAGAAGCAACACATAGCACACACACTGACACTGTAGGAACGCAGGGACTGACACTTCTCTCCAACTCGCACACACAGTAAAATGGATGATGCACACATCACGCTACCTGTAACTTACCATGTATAGGCAGTGTACTGCATGCATCTGACATAGGCAGCCCTCAAGCATTATCCACACAACTGCTGCAGGCATAAGGTATGTCAGTATTCTTAACAATAAATTAATGTATTAGTATGTTCTGGTAGCATATCTATGGTATTGCTGCATGCATGGAAGGGAATTGGGTGGACTAATGGGATAGCAGCAGACTACTGACAGCTATGTGGGACACTAGGAATGTTTACCCAATACTGACCTCCCCATACTATGCAGTAGTACCCAAGGTGACAAATCCCACTGTAGTATATGTGGGGGGCAAACTAACTGGGGGGTCATAGGTCACAGGCATGAATGTCAGTGTGGGTGTCCCATACTCACCCCTCAGCCTCACCCAGCAAGTCAGCTGTAGAAACCCATAGAGAAATGTCTGGCAAAAGCCTACAAATGGTGACAATGATGAAATCCCACCCTACAGACTTACAAAGTGATAGCACATCAGGTCTTGCAGTTGCAGTAAGGCTCTGAAGGGTAAGAAGTGTGAAACTCAAATGTATGCCATTACAGTCTGACCTGTGATCTTTAGTAATATGCTTCTAGTCCCCAAGACAGGGCATGATAGTATGCTAAATGGAACCAAAATGTAAAGCAAATATCAGCACATTCTGTGCAAATATGTACAGTTGACAGGTGCCCGCCCACATTCCTACAGAAATGCAGTAACATGTATGTTTGCAGGGAAATAACAGCAGTGCACACATTGCCAGGGCTGTCTCAATACACATGAAAACTTGGTGCATGTCGACAATATGCAGGAGTCAATGAGCTATGCATACATGTGGTTAATACTGTCAGGATTTGGCCAGCACTTACTCCCAGCTGTCGTGCTGTAGTGGGCTAGGTACAGTGCTGTGTTTGACAGGGCCATGTTCAGAGAACTGCAGTGCCAACTACTATGCATGTCAGCTACACAGGGGCGGCCCGTGCTATAGGACTGCACCCCCCCCCACCTGTAAGAAGAATAAAATAAATTCCCCCACTGCAGAAAATAAAAAAATAAAAGTAAACCAAAATTGCACAAAGTCCTAACTCCACGCATGTGTGCTTAGTTCCTGAATGCTGTGTTATGCTGTCCAGAACTACACGCACACATGTGTGCTTCATTCCTGAGCTCCAGACTGCTCTGTTAGGCAGTCCAGATAGGGAAGGCAGGGAACTCCACCCTGCCAGCCTAGAGGTCTGTGCAGTACTGGAAGAACACCAGACTGCATCACCCGCAGGCTGGAGCCTCCAGCCTTCTAACATCTCACAGGGAGACCTAGAAAGCCTTTATGGGCAGGCTGTTATGGAGGACAAAGACAGGTGATCATCAGACTGCTGTAGAATCACCATGGGACTAGCTGCCATGTACAGAATCACTGCTGCTCAATGGTGTGTGTGTATGGGATGTAGCTGCTTCACATATTGGACTTATCTGCCATGAATCACTATTGCTCATGGAGGAGTGTGTACGGGGACTTAGCTGCCATGAATTGATACTGCAGAATCAGACATAGTTTCCATGGAGGATTTGCAGGTAAGGTGTGTGTGTGAAATGCCCCAGTTGCTATATGGTGGTGGGTAGAGAATAAGGCTTAAACCCTGTACCTTGGGCCCAAGTGACAAGAACCTGAAGTCCCTACCCACCACCATTTGTAAAACATTTGCAGATTTTTGCCTCATATTTGTTCTGTTCCTCATAAAATCTGTGGTTTCTGTATTTTTCTTACTAAGCACAGCCAGTAGTGCAGTTGTGCAGTGGTAGCATTGTTGCCTGTCAGCAACAGGTTGTCTGGTTTGATTCTTGCCTGGGGTGCCTTCTGTGTGGAGTCTGCATGTACTCCCTGTGTTTTTATGGGTTTGCTCTGGTGCCGTCAATGGATATTTGTCCCTATTATTTGGACTGTATTCCCCCATTATTGACTTTGTTCAGGTTTTTTGTGCCAAGGTTGAGAGCTATTGTGATAACTTAACTCACTGAATATGTTTGGGGGCTGTATTCCCCCATTATTAGCTTTGTTCAGGTGTTTTGTGCTAAGATGTTGACAGCTATGGCGAGAACTGAATTCACTAAATGGTAGCCATTTAAGTTTCAGTCTTCCTTTCTTTCATAAAACAGATGATTTGGCATAGTGGTATGTTGCTCTGACTGTTTTGCACAGGGTCCTTGGTTCAATATTTGGCAGTGAAATGTATGGTGGTAACACATCATTTTATTATAACAACTTTCCAACATTATACAAGCAATGTTTAAAATGTGTCCCTATGTTTTGGTCTTTTGCCCCCCCCCCCCCCCAAATTTTGGATTTTTTCAGATTTCCTGTGCTGTAAAGTTTAGAGATGCAGCTGTGTGTCAAGTACATTTTACAAGAAGCTGAGAGCTGCAGAGGAACAAAGGTTTAGTGCTGCTTATGCCAAGTCTGCTTACGTTGTTAATAGCACAGTAGGTAGTGTGCTTGCTTTTGATGCAAAAGCCTGTCGGTTCTACTCCCACAATAGTTAAATGAATTACTCATACTGTGCTGTATTGTAAAGGGGAAGGATGCTATAGTCCTTTTTGGTGAAGATACCTAATAACTATGAACCTGTTATCAGGTTGCCACCCATTCCCTATTACAATATTACTAGCTTATCATTTTTTAATGCAACTTAGGCAATTTATTCCTCAAAGGCAACAGGCATTTTATTTGCAGATGAAACAATGAAATATAATGTTGTTTGCTAGCAGCAGCCTCTTCATTAGTTACAGATTTCTTTAATGTGGAATTATTTAGATGACTTTTACTTCTTCAGAGATTGTGCATATTTACTGATACTGGTGGACTGTAGAAGTTTGACTAGACTTTTACGATAGAAATATTCTGAATTGGGCTGTTTTGTCATTATTGGTGCATGCATTTTTTTTATTGTTTACTGGAAAAATGTTCAAAACAAATTTAAAACGCCCTCTAACAACTGTACTATATTGTACAAGGAATATAATTTAATACAATCAGGAAGGTGTATGTGTATGTTTCATGTACAAGGGGCCTATGATTCCCAAAGTTCATCTTTATCTGCCACTGGCAAAATGTATTTTCTTTGAATGTGGGTTTCAATGAATGTGAGTTTCAAGGGCATTGAAGTTTTAATGCAAAGTCTATTTTCATTGTGAGATTGCACTGCTTTATTTAGCAGATGTGTTAGTGTTTGTGCTGTAAAATGCAAAATAAAACTTTCAAATGAAGTCCACATCATTGTAGAAGTAAAGCAGTATGCACATTAGTGTTTATGGTAAATGGGGTGAAATAGCCAAGTAATGGTTCATTGGAATGACTGCAGGGTGGAGGCTCCATTCGACCATGATTTTGTGAGGGGGAAGGACGGCAAACTCAAAGACAGCCCCAGCTGAACTATACCTCTCAACTGTCCAGATTTTCACAGAATTAATAGATTTTTGCTTCTTATTTTTGGTTTGTTCCATATAAAATGTGTGGTTTTCTGGCAAATAATTTAGGAATTAAGTCACTAAATAATGTCAGACACTGAGTTTCAGACTTCATAACCTTCAGAAAAATGCATGCTAAAGCAAGACCTGTTATTCTATCAATTGTCTCAGTTTATACAACAATTTATAGTACTGTTTATATGTTCCCCCAGTATATTTGGCCTTGTTCAGATTTCCTGCATTAACAGGTCGAGAGGTACGTGCAAATAGGTTCATAGGTTGATTCTAGGCTATCTGCCCTAGGGCATTTATAAGCCTAGCCAGAGTGTGTTTGGCTTTTGCCACCCTTTTTGATTAGTTTACTGTGCCTCTGTCTAGTAGGGACACAGAAGAGATCCCAGGGGTTAACCTACGATCTCCCATCCACTCGTCAAGATTTCTCTTGAAGAGGGTCATTGAGGGGCTCTGACTAACATGGATTGGGATTTTGTTCAAGAGTGAGGGGAACCTCTGGGATATGAATCTGTCCCTCCAGCATGTCCTATTTATTTTTGTGCTGAGGTTTAAGTCCCTGGAGCGTGTAGCTCTAAGGGATTTGGATTTCCTGAGGTGGAGCATGTCCATTAATTCTGGTTTGGACATGGCTTTATACGTCAGGCACAGATCGCCTCTGAGTAGGTGGTAAGCAACTGAGTAGAGCTGGAGTTTCTTTAGCCTAACTGCATAGGGCATCTGTTTGAGTTTCTTGATCCTCTTGGTGAGGTACCTTTGGGGGTCTTTCCAGTTGCTGCAGGTGTCGGGTAAGGTACATCCCAAATGGGGCATTGTATTCAATTATGGGCCTGATGAGTGATGAGTAGAGGGGTACAATGACCTCTCTTGATCTAGATGTGAACCCTTCCGTGATAAGGTGGGCTATATAGAAGGTCTTTCTAACCACTTTGGCAACGTGATTGTCAAAGGAGAGATTGCTATCTACTTGGGTCCCCAAATCCCTAATTACTTCTTCCGTACTTAATGGATTACCACCTATGTGGTAATTTGTGGGCACTTTGTTTTTCCCAAAGGGAATGACTATGCACTTTTTGGCATTTAGCTTTAGGCCATGGCTCTGGCACCAGTTATCCGTCTCTGTGAGACCCTTTTGGAGGATGCTTGTGTCAGTCAGTGAGTCGATTATGGCACCCAGTTTGCAGTCATCTGCGAACTTGGTCCACCATAGTCCTCCTGTGTTAGCCTGTACCTCAGGGAAATATATACCGAACAAGAGAGGTCCCAGGACTGAGGCTTGTGGGACGCCACTTGTAACTGGTTTAGAGTCTGACATGGCACCTGCAATTCTGACCATGTGGGTTCTATCCCTGAGCCAGTTTGCAATCCATCTTGTGACATAGGGGTTGATATTTAAGCTGGTGAGCTTATTTATGTTGCCCGAGTGGGGTATTGTGTCAATGGCTTTTGCGAGGTCCAGGTAGGCTGTGTTGACTACCTTTCCTTCATCTATGGCCTTGGTGACTGTTTCAAAGAAGTCGACCAGGTTCAAGAGGCAAGATCTGCCCTTAACAAAGCCGAATTGGGTAGAATCCAGTGTTTGGAGGTTCCCAGTGTCTTTGTTTATGAGTTCCATGATGATACACTCCATAGCTTTGCAGACCAGGCTAGTCAGGCTTATAGGGCAATAGTTTCCGGGGTCTGTTGTGGCACCACCTTTGTGGAGTGGGACCACTGTTGCTGTATGCCATTCCTTGGGTACATATCCTGTAGTAAGGCTGAGATTGAACAGTGACTTTATGTGAGGGTTCAGTTCTTCTTGGAGCTCATGTAAGATGCAGCCTGGGACACGTTCCGGTCCCATTGATGCTGTGTTTTTTGCTTTGGAGAGGGCAGCTCTCACCTGTGCATCTGTGATGTCAGGGAGGCTACACAATGTTGGGATAGACATTTGCTCTTTTGGGGGGGAAGGGGGGGAGAAGTTTGCACTGAACTTGTCTGCCAGGATGTTGGCAATGCCTGTGGGTTCAGTGTATTTTTTGTCATTTTGCACTAACTCAGAGCATATCTGGGAGTTGCCACCTAGGTTCCTGACATAACTAAAGAAGGCCTTGTGATTATCTTTAGCGTCTTGTGCAATTTTTCTTTCAAAGCTGGCCTTAGATAATTTTATGAAGGATTGTAGTTTCTTGCTAGTACTGATCAGAGATGCCTTCCCTTTTTGGGATTTTGCTCTATCATGTAGTAGCTTCCTTCTTCTGTTGTATAGCTTATTTATGGCTGGGGTCCACCAGACAGGTCTCCTGCCTTTGGAGGAGTGAGTCTTGGTTTTATTTTGGATAGCACAATCCATGCATTCCTGTAGGTGTCCATAGAATGTGTTTGTAAAGGATTCTGCGGTTTGGGCCATATTTTCCACTGGCCCGGGGGCTTTGAAGGATTCCACCTCGGTTTTGAGAAGTGTGAAGTTTGCTTTTGAGAAGTTCTTCACCGTGGTTTCCTTGGCTGGGGGTGGGGATGGGATATGGATGTCCAGTGAGATTAATTTATGGTCAGATGTTACAAATGAGGGGTATACCTCTGGTATGGAACATAGAGTCCCCATGTTGGTGATGATCAGGTCCAATATGTTTTCCCCTCTTGTGGGAGTGTTGCCCAGTTGTTCCATAACATTTGAGTTTAAATATTCTAGGAAGCGTTGGGCGAGGGTGTTGGGGCTTGAGTAGTGCTCCCAGTTTATGTTTGGGTAGTTGAAGTCACCCAATATGATAATGTTTGGAGAGACCTTCATATTCTCCAGTGTTCTCAGGAAAGCTGAGTGGGGTTCCTGAATTTGGGAGGGTGGTCTGTAGCAGGCTACAAACTGAAAGGCAGTTTTGCTCACTGTTAGTTGCACATGGATGGTCTCCAATGCTTTATGCAGTGCCACTAACCTGGAGGTGTGGGTATCTTTGATGAATATGGATACTCCCCCTCCTTTTGTGGTTCGGTCCGAGTTTTGGGGCCAAAAAGCATGGTATGAGGTATAACCTGGTAGTGCTGGGGTGCTCTCGGGAGCCTTGAACTAGGTTTCTGTTACTGCACAGATATTGATAATTGATATTCTCCATACTGAGGAGAGCCTTGAGTGCATGCATCTTAAGGTTTAGACTTCTGGCATTGAGCAGCATTACCCTTAGTTTCTTTTTCCTTGTGTTGTCTATGGAGCTGGGTTTGTCTTTTCAGACTTGCCTAAAAAAGGCACTATGGGGGTGGCAAGAGCCTTAGCCAATATTCGAAAGCCCAGGGGTAACAGGTGCAAGCCATCCCTAGCGAAGCAACGTGGCTTGTCTAGCATGTCATCCCAGGCTGACAGACGCTGGATCCCCTTTGAATGACACCAATACTTTAGCCAATTGTTAAAATTGATCATTTTGTCTTTATACTGTGGCATCATTCTTGGTGAGGGTAAGATGCTACTCAAGGGCAGAGTCATACTAAATTGCTTTATAGAATTAGGCATATCCAAACCTCTCAACTGTCCCCGATTTTGGCTCAAAATTTTGCTTTTCCCCTAAACATGGAGGGCTTACAATTAAGAAATAACTGTAATATTCAGAGTTATAGATTACTATTATTTCAGAAATGCTTATAGATTATTTTATTTTGTCAGCTGCTCAAGTTAGCAGTACTAATATTCAAAAAGTGTCCCTTCTTTGACAGGTTCCCAGCTGTATTGTATGGCTATTTTATATTTTTGCATCACATTTTTGGTCCATTTTTCATAAAATTGTGTTTTTGTGGCAAATTAGTGGCAAATCATTAAAGACTGAAGTTAGAAAATAATGACAGACATTTGAGTTTCAGATTTCGTACATTTCAGAAAATTCATACTAATGCAAGACCTACTGTTCTATTATCTTTCTAAGTTTATAAGAGCAATATTTAAAAATTGTCCTTATTTTTGGGCCTTTGTCGCACTTCTATGTATGGCTCTGTCCATATTTCTTGTTCTGAGGTTGAGAGGTATGTCAAATGTGTCAGGGCCGTCACAGACAGCCAGAGACATTTCAAATTGTGACATATTTGTTGCACCCCACTCCCCCATGCAGTGACTCTGGATGTGTCCAAGCAAGGCAAGGAGCAGTTATGCAGTGTAAATGTGCATAGTATCCCCCCATCCTAGGTAGATACAAATGCTACTTTTATTCTGTCCTTGATTTTGAAGAATGTTCTGGTTTCTGTCATATTTTTATACTGTTGATTTATGCTTATTATTACTCAAAAAGTGCCTGCTGCTCTGTGTTTAAGTAGCAATGCTTTAATGACCATCAGGTAAGCTTGTCTGAGATTGTAAAATGCAAGTAAGCTTTAATAAGCATACTGTTAAAGAATTGCCAACATTGAAAGCTTTCTGTTGTTGCCATGCAGAGAATGCTTACATAACTAGATAATGTATAAGCCTTGGGTATTGAAATGTATATGACAGTATTTGTAATAAAGGACAGGATTACATTATTTTAAGAACTCATTACATTTGTTGGAGACTTGCAGTCATCTTTGCAGGCTTTACCTGTAAACCAAACAGAATGCCAATCTATTATGTGTGGTCCATTACCTGTACAGTAATCATGTAAGCAATGTATCTTGAGCTTGTATCTTGTTTGATTTTCATTTTTTACTTTGATCATGTTTTCCCCATGAAACAAGTAGATAGTTGTCAGGCAGCAGGTCTTTGTTGGATAAGAAACATTTTTACAAGTGGGGGTATCACAGAGATTGCTACTTTCAGCATGTTACTTGGTACTTTAATAAAGCTGAATATAAATTATAATTAGAACTGCAGTGCAAGGAGAAGTGATTTGAGTTGAGTGCTGCTTGTTTTTCTTATACTTGATTTTGACTGGCATTCCAGTAATGTATTTAAAAAGTAATTTATTTTTTCATGCCTCACAACCTTTTTGTTTCCATCAAGATATTTTTTTCTTCTACACTTCATTTTGTCTTGATTGGACTCTCATAATAACAGTTTGGCACTCAGGGCAGCGTATTTAATTAAAGTTACAGTTTTTTGTGGTTTTGAGCATAGCTCCTCTCCTTTCTAGTTGGCCATACCCTTTCCCATTGACCCTGCCCATTCAACAGTCTCCTGTAGCCCCCCTTTGAAGTCACCAGCCGCCACTGCAGCTACACCTAAGGTAGGAGATGTACACAGTGTCCAGATGTCAGTATCTGTTAATACAGGAAAGCTGTACAGGTCATGGACAGGGGGCCACACATATAGAGTAACCTACATAGTGCCTACCATACCTCTCAACTGTACAGACCTATGGCAAAATGTCCAGAGGTTTGCATCATAATTGTGGTCTGTATAACATGAAATAGTGGTTGCCTGGCAATTCACTGGCAAATCATGCAAGACTAAGGTCAGAAATTAATGTCAGATTGTAGTGTCAGACTGCATACCCATAGAAACATGCATGCTAATGCAAAACCTGTTATTGAATCACCTTTCTAGGTTTGTAAGGTCAGTACTTAAAAATGGTCCCTACATTTAGGCCTCCCTCCCCTAATCACTTATGGCGTTGTCCAGATGTCTGGCTCTGAGAAGTTGAGGTAACTGAAGGTCAGTGTACTGCCAGTGTATAAAAGGCTGCCACCTTTTTGTGTCAGCACTGACAATGAATGAAAGTGAAAGCATTTATAAGGAATGTTTTCATTAATCAAGAACGAAAGATGGAGGTTCGTAGATGATCAGATACCATTGTAGTTCCGACCAAAAATGATGCCGACTAGTGATCCGGCAGCATTAGTCCCATGACCCACTGGGGATCTTTTGTGAAACCAAAGTCTTTGGGTTCTGGGGGGAGTAAGGATGCAAAGCTGAAACTTAAAGGAATTGATGGAAGGGCACCACCAGGAGTGAAACTTGTGGCTTAATTTGACTCAACATGGGAAACCTCACCCAGCCTGGACACATTAAAGATTTACAGATTAATATCTCTTTCTCGATTCTGTGGGTGGTGGTGCATGGCCATTCTTAGCTGGTGGAGCCATTTGTCTGGTTAATTCTGATAAAGAACAAGACTCCGTCATGCTAACTAGTTATGCGGCCCCATGTGGTCGTCTCCAACTTCTTAGAGGGACAAGTGGCTTTCAGCCACATGAGATTGAGCAATAACAGGTCTGTGATGCCCTTAGATGTCTGGAGCTGCACGCATGCTACACTGAATGGATCAGCATGTGTCTAATCTTGGCAGACAGGTCCAGGTAAACCGCTGAACCCCATTCATGATAGGGACCAAAGAATGCAATTATTCCCCATGAACGAGGAATTCCCAGTAAGTGCAGGTCATAAGCTTGCATTGATTAAGTCCCTAACAATTATACACACCTCCCATCACTACTACCGATTAGATGGTTTAGTGAGGTCCTCAGATAGGCCCCGCTGTCAGTCACGGCCCCGGCAGTGCGCCAAGAAGACAGTCAAACTTGACTATATAGAGGAAGTAAAAGTCATAACAAGGTTTCCGTAAGTGAACCTGCGGAAAGATCATTAACATGTCAATGGCCAACAGCCATACTCCTGGAATGACACAGGTTGTCACAGGAGAAGCACAAGTATGCCTTGTATATCTGTTCTGCTTGCCCTAACATTGCATTTGCCTGCCAACTATTTGCCAAACTAGAAAGGGTCATGTCAAAACAGCAATGGCAGACAGTGGGGAAGCAGTCATCAAACCCATAAGAGCAAACAAGCAATTACCAAACTGGTCACCCAACTGTCTATGTTTGGAAGAACATTATTAACATCCTGTCCCCATGTCTGGGCCTTTGTCTGACTGTTATATTTTGGCCTGTGCAGATGTCAGTCTGTGATGGTATGACAGATTTGCCCACATGTAGCCTCATAATAACATATAGCAACACAAACCGTCTATGGACCACAGCAAATAGAGTGGTGCAATGATGGACAACCTGCTAAATAGGCACGCTCAGAGGTGTAAAGTCCACAACCCTGTGTGCGATGTAACAGCATGTATCCTGTCTACATCAGAATTACAAATACATAACAGCAGCCACTATGGCCAAAGCCTGTGACTGGACTACAGAAGGACAAAGAGACACACATAAGGGGAAGGGGAACCACTGGCCAGACAAATGGAGAATATGCACACCAGAATAGATTGTGCAGTAACATAGACGCAATGCAGTGTAAGGGGTTAGTAAACATCACCTGCAAATACACAACACACACCCATGTAAGTGGAGGGCTGCAACAAAACAAAACCCAAACAATGGACACCTCAATGGCAAAATCACATGAGAACCCCACAAGCCTACACCCCACAGAACATGTAGACTCCACACATAAGGGTCTTGGAAACACTGAGACCTTACCCCAATCCCCAAACACCTACCCTACACAGATAGGCTAACAGCACTGTCCCTCTACCCCATTCCATACAGAATCTACTGAGGTGACCACTGTTTCACATACAAAGCAATCCAGTCCCTGCCTTGATAGTACTTTAGCACATCTGGAACTCAAGGCCCACTCCACCAACCTGTAGGTGCAGCATCAACCTGGGCTGTGAAATCAGTATGGCTTGTTGGTGTGACAGATACATGTACCTCACACTCCCCCATCTGTGGAATTCACTCCCTGTCAACAGCAAGCCAGTGCCTCAATACCCTTAGTGATGTGCTCCCTGAATAAGTGCATGGGAAACACAGAGGACAGTCCTGTGATCCCACCTGTTTCCTTGCTGGACAGGGGCTCTGTGTGCTGACATGCCTTAACATGACCTACATTCTTGTCTATGTGGGTTATAAGGGCTACACGGCTAATACCCTACTAATGTCATAGCAAACCACCAACCTATACACAACTGTCTGTCAGTGGTTCATCACATTACTCTGTAATGCTCTGCCACTGACATACCTGGAAGTCACAGTACTATATGGAATATACTACACATATAATGGACATGTCTGCATAGTAGAATGCACTCTGTACCCACACTCATACCTCCCAACCTCTGACAGCAAGACATCTGGACAAGGTCATAAATAAAAGTGGGACAGAGGCACAATAATAGGCATGTGTTTTAAATATTGCCCTTACATTCTGAGAAAGTTGGTAGGATGAGGAAGTTTGCATTAGCGGGAATTGTCTGAAGGTTATGCAGCCTTAAACAGTAATGTCTGTCATTATTTTGTAATGCTAGTCTTCAATTATATGCAACTACCTTGCCATAAAAACACAAGTTTATGTAGACTGGACAAAACTCCCAGGCAAATACCTGGACAGTCTGCTAAAAAATGTACAGTTGAGAGGTATGCCCACAACAAGATATGATTTCTCAGGTAAGAAAGATGCCACGCAAGCAGGAGATCCCCAGAGAGTATATCACCAAGTTGCTGGACTGTTTACACAACATCATCAATCAACCAGCTGTAGCCACACCTCCCAACTGGCCTTGTTGGGCAAGAATGTATATAGCCAGGCTCATAATATTGGTCTGTGCATCATACATTTTGTATTCCTCTGGTAAAGCACTGTGATGATCTGAAGATGTCTGTCACTAGGTAATGACACAATACATTGCAGTGTTAGACAACGGATATGTCAGAAAATGGCTGCTAAACAAACCCAGTACCCCTAGGAAAGTCCTGTTTACTTCTGAGAGGTATGGCTGTAGCACACCAAACCCCGGACTGGAGAACACCAATCTCTGGAATGGAGTCCCACTCTCACTATAGAAGGTCACACTGGGCATGCTCCTACACTTAGAGAATCACAGGTCATGTTGAAACCCACATCGGACTATATGTCTGTATCATGTATATATGTTTTTGCATACAGACAGCTATGTACACATTAACTATTCCTACACACACCCATCAGACAGGATTACCCTCAGCTAGCTGTAGGTGGCCCATATTGATATATCTGCATCTGTTGTGTGTGAAACACAGACATATATATGGGAAACAGATAATATGTCAAGCATACACACACAGATGGGGGAATTGAGAAACAGACAGTGACAGAGAGAGAGAGTGACACAGGGACACACACACAGAATGATTCATGTACATGGATACCCTGAATCATATAGAGTGATGCCTGGCTGCAGACAGTGGCATACCGGTCATAACCAGTCGCATGTGCCAGCCTGAAGCTGAGCCCCATTGTGTAATAGTACTGGGGGTTATAATATCACATCACTTGCCTGTGTGTGTGTGTGTGTGTGTGTGTGTGTGTGTGTGTGTGTGTGTGTGTCTTTGTGTCTGCAGTTCTAAGTATTAGGAGGCTGTTCCCACTCAGTACACTTCCCATTGCCCTACCATGCAAGATTTGTTGCTGTCATTCACCTTAGAAGTAACATTGTACATCTATCAGCCCTATAAACTCAGTAACATGTGCAATAACTGTGTAACACTATTGTACAAATAACTAGATAGGTTTTATTCTGAATCCTGGCAAATGTAAGTGTGTGGTTGTTTGCAGGTGAAACACTTTTAGGCCATTCCCACCTACAACACTTCCCAGTGCCCTACTTTAGCAGTCCTGCTGATGTCATTCCCCTTAGAAGTACATTTGCATAGCCCTAGGCCTATAAGGAATTTGGTGCATGCAATAACTATTTAACAGTGTAAAACAAAGAGCTAGATAGGCAGGTGTCCCATTCCCAGTTCTGGTCAGTATGTGTGTGTGTGTTTGTGCAAGTGTGTGTATCTGTGTATGTTTAAAATATGACATATTTTGAGCACCTTCCCACCCACAATACTTCCCAGTGCCCTTCTTTAGCAGTTCTGCTGATGTCATTCCCCTTAGAAATACCTTTGAACAACCTCAGCCCTATAAGCTCCGTGCTGCATGCATTAACTATGTAACAGTATAGTACAAATAACTAGATAGACAGGGGTTCTATTCCCAGTTCTGGCAAGTGTGTGTGTGTGTGTGTGTGTGTGTGTGTGTGTGTGTGTGTGTGTGTGTGTGTGTGTGCATATTTGTAGGCTGAAGTATTTTGAGGACTTTCCCACCCAGTACACATCACAGTGCCTAAAACTTTAGCAGTCCTGCTGATATCATTCACCTTAGAAGCACCTTTTGGATTCCAAGATGGCTGCCGACTAGACTAGTCCCTATTCTTTGAGCTCCTCACAGATTTGTAACATCTCTATTTTTTTACAACTTTGTAATAATATTTTTCCTCAGTTTTTTTCATAAAAGGATTCTACAAATCTCTCTACATACATTTGGAATATTTTTATCTTCGGAAATTTTATTTTGGGATATATTTTACCTCAGAACAGTTTGTGGTGTTATCTGATTTGGTCACCTGCTGCTTCAGAATCCTCCTGGAACTTGTCACTCTGGCATCAGCATCTAATCTCTGGGCATGGCTACTAAATCTGACTCCATGGAGACTCAGTCTACGAAGGCCAAATTTTCTTCAGTGCACTAACCTGAAAAAGATACCACTTCCAAAAGATTGAGAACATCTAAAAATTCTCCTGAATCTTCCAAAGTAAGTAACAAAGACTTGAATGACTCAAACTTTTATTTAGATGAACTAAAGCTAGCATTAAAGCCTATACAAAGTGCTATTCAAAACTTCTCAGAACAATTTGCTGACTTTGGTAATACTTTAAAGCAAATAAATGACAGAATGAGTACTATTGAAAACAGTAATTCAGCTTTAGAGATAAAAATTGAGTCATTGGAAAGTGATCTAAAGTCTAAAGATAAAGCTATTTCTGAAATACAAACTAAATTGATAGACTTAGAAGCCAGGAGTCACAGAAACAACATTATTATTCGTGGTTTGCCAGAATCTTATGATAATAATAATCTGCTGTCTGTGTCTAAGAGTATCTTTGAGGCATTATTAAACTGTGAAGCATCCTCAAAAAATATAACTGTAGAGAGAGCACACAGAGCATTACATGCAAGTCAAGATGCTTCTTCACCAAGGATTATATATACAAAGTTATTAAACTTCCAAGATGCTTTTCAAATTTTGCAAGCAGCTAAAAGTAAAAAACAGTTTGTATGGAAATCTCACAAATTGTCATTCTCACAGGATTTTCCTTCTCAAATAAAACTAAATAGACAAAAACTTTCTCCCTATTGTGCAGACTTGATAAAAAGAGGGATAAGATTTCGTATGTCTTATCCAAATACCTTGTCCTTTACATTTAATGAAAAAAGGTTTATGTGTTCTGATCCTAAGGGAGCAAAAGATGTTTTTTTTAAAGCATTTAAAAAGCTTCCAGATTCAGTCTCCTAATACTTAATTTATTTGTTGGGTACAAATGTGATGATTATATTTTTTTCCTATAAATGATATGTTCCTACAGACAGTATGTGTAATTTACTGTTAAATCTATTCTTACCAAGGGTGTACACAGTGTTTATATATGCACAGTATATTCTTTTCCTTTCTTTTGAAAACAGGAAGAGATACTGTTTTTATTGTGAACAAATATATTCCTTCAGGAATATAGACTCAGTTTCTAGCTTTTAAATAAGCCTTGTGGTTCCTTTATGCTTTGCGATGTAGTTTTCATGTTTTGTTTAGTTATAACAAGTACAATGCTTTATTTCAATTACGAGCGTTTTGGAGGGAGATTTTAGAGACTCTCGAGGCTATACAGAGAAAAAATCTTCTGTTTTCTCCATCAGCTGTTGTTTCACTATGCCACGCACCTTCTATGAAGCTACGGAGTTCAGCAGTGACGTCATCACTCGCAGAAGACACTCGCTGGTTTCGTTTCAGATCAGGCTGTTGAAAGAAACGCTTGTTTGCTCATATACATTAAAATATGTGTTTTTTTTCTGTTTCTTTTGTTATATTTGGCATATGGGCTTATATAATTGATCTATTCTTCAGTCAGAAAGCACACTTCGCTTTAGTCAACTGCTGTCAGCTGGATACTTTCTTGTTTTAGTGAGGCTTTGCTTTTATGGAAGAAATGATGGAAAGTGTCTTCATAGGTCCAGATATAGCTCTGCTACATCTATTTTCAAGGTACAATTCTTATTTAATATATATAATAGCTTATTTTCAAGTCATTATGTACTGTTTTTCATATCAGGTAAAATATTTTGTTCTTTTAAGTAAAAGTGTGCATAGTTTGAAGCAACATAAGGGTATTTTAGATAAACTGATTTTCACATCTGAATACTCAGATAATACGCTTAACAAATATACTCTGGGTTATATGTTGTAATAGAAACATGATATAAATGTATATATTTGTACAGTATAATAATTTTGTTTTCCTATTCAGATCTAAATGTTTTGTTTAAATATTTTTTTTGTGTCCATACAGGAGAATTGTAGACTACATTTATTGCTAGTTTAAAAATTAATTTGTTATATTTATGTTTGTAAGTAAAGCATATGTATATGGACACATTCCTCCAAATGATTAACTTGTTGCATTCCAGCACAAACAACAGACAATGGAAATGTATGCTGAATTTGTTTTGCAGAATGTCTTCAGTGACAAATCCATGCATGTTTGATTAAAATTCAGGTAAAATGCAACTGGCTAAATGCATGTAACATGTAACATGATAAATAGAAACTACTGTGTAAGATTCCAGTAATTTTTCTTTACATTTTTTTTTGGTTTCACCAATAGATGCTTATTAGTAAAGTGTGTTTGCTTATGATGTTAAAATATGGATGTAAGCACATTTTTAAGGTGGTTAGTAGTCCAGCAGCTCTAAGCTTTTATTTTGCTGGCTAGGGAGGGAGACTTCTCACTTTTTACCTGTTTTAATTTTTAGTTGTTAACCATATTTCATATATTTATGCTGTGAGTCAGATTTTAATGTCATAGTTATTCATAATATCACTATAGTGAAACATGATTTTTTACATAACTAAAACATTAATGTTAAATTTATCTTTCTTATACTTTTTATATATGGTAATTTATATATATTTGATTCATTTTAATATTTAGAATGTGATGCTGAGGAAATTCTTTAAATTGTTGTATATCTTACTTAAAATTGGAGCTCAGATACTAAATACATGAGTAGGGATTGAGTATGTTGGACATCTTGTATTTAGGTAGTTATGTAAATATGTTTGATATTATAATAATGTTTTCTTGTTTAGTTAGGTTTTTATATAAAGTTTACTATGCTAATTTGATACAAATGTTTTTGGTAGTGTTAACCAATATCACTTACTTGATTCACTTATATTTTTCTTCTCTCGCAGGGGGTGGGTGGTTAGGCACCGGGGTACTTGGGAAGGAATATTACAGGATCTTTAAAATAATCTTTTTGGGAGATATCAAGTTACATTATAATAAGTATAAGGAACTGAGGTTTATAGTTATCAACACATCTTATCAAGCCTTAGATATATGTTATATATCTATTTTTATTTAATTATATGACCTTAAATATTGACTCATGGAATGTGAGAGGGCTACAAAATAAAAATAAGAGATCCCTATTATTTCATCTTCTATTTAAATCACAGGCTAATATTTGCTTCCTACAAGAGACACACCTAAATAGAGAAGTCTTTGATAAAGAAAAAAGCAAGAAATGGATTAAAATGATAGTAGCAGCTGGTAATAGTACAAATTCAAGTGGGGTGGCCATTATAGTTAAAAATAATTTTCAGGGAACTATTTCTGATGTGAAATATGATGAGAATGGAAGATGGTGTTACATTATCTCCTGTTTCCATGATATTGATAAACCAATTATATTTTTTAATCTTTATGGCCCTTGTGAACAACAACATATCTTCTTTATACAAATTTATAATATTCTCTCCTCTTTTAAAGATCATTACTTTATTTTAGGGGGGGACTGGAATGCTATCATTAATCCTGACATTGACCGTACTGGTAAATCCTCCTCGTATAATTTCCAAGCATCCATCGCCTTGGAAGAAATAATAATGGACCTCAACCTCACAGACCCTATTTCTCATATAACACAGTATGGCAGAAAAGAAAATTTCACATACTATTCAAAATGTTATAAGTCATGGTCAAGATTAGATTTTTTTCTTATTTCCAACTTCCTTACTAATAGGAAAATTAGTTACTCTCTTGAACCCAGATTTTTTTCTGATCACTCTAGAATATCTCTTGGAATTAGTTTGGCTTCAAATACATTAGATACATCTTTATACAATAATTGGACACTGAATAATAATTTACTTTCAAATGAAAATACACATAAATTAATAACTGAAACATTGAAAGAAACATATCTTAATTTAGTCAAATCAGATATTCCTTTAGATATACAATGGGCTGCATGTAAGGCAACTCTTAGAGGTATATTTATTAACAAAGCATCATATCTTAAAAAACAATATAGAAATAAAGAATTACAGTTAAAAACAAAAATTCAGAATTTGGAAAATCAATACAGAATATGTCCTAATTCCTCTACATATGATTTATTATTAAGTTCCCAAAAAGAATTACTGCTTCTACACCAACATAATCTTACCATATCAGAGCAAAGGCTCTTAGCTACATACTCTGAATGGGCACAGGTTCCTTCTAAAGTGCTAGCCAGAATAATTAAAGGTAATCAATCTCTTCCTAGAATTTCGTCAATAAAACATAACAACAAGTTCTATAATACTGATTCAGAAATTATGCAGCTCTTTACATCACTGTTCTCAGAGATATACTCAAAGGAAAACAATTCTAGGAATAAACAACATATTGTGAATTTTATGTCCTCTATCAAATTTCCTAGGTTAAATGATCAACAAAAGAATACACTTTCTGCCCTGTTGACTATTAAAGAAATATCGGAAGCCATTAGCAGACTTAAGACTAGTAAATCTCCGGGACCTGATGGCTTTACACCCGAATTTTTTAAAACTTACTCATCTGAGCTTTCACCCCTTCTTTTTGAAATTTTTAACTACATAATGATTAATGGTATATCTGACCTGTATTGGAACACCTCAAAAACCATTTTAATTTTGAAAAGGGACAAAGAAAAAACTGATCCTAATAATTATAGGCCTATTTCTCTGATTAACATTGATATAAAAATTTTAGCTTCTTTACTTGCGTTTAGACTAAAAAATGTCTTACCATTCTTAATCTCTTCGGAACAGGCGGGTTTTATGTCACATAGGCACTCATGGGATAATACCCTAACAATCGATTCTCTTATACACTTTGTTAAAAAAGATTCAAATCCAATGTATGCACTGATCCTGGATGCTGCTAAGGCTTTTGATAGGGTCAACTGGGATTTTCTTTTTCACATTATGTCTTGCTTTAATATACCATCTTCTTATATAGACTTTATTAGAATCTTATATAAAAATTCTTATACCTTTCTTTATATTAATAAGAAAGTATCTAAAAGTATAAAGATCATTAATGGTACAAAGCAAGGTTGCCCGCTATCTCCTTTTTTATTCAATTTATATGTAGAGCCTTTATTATTATATATAACACAAAATACCTTCCATAAGATTCCTAGAATTCTTAACACTAAAGTTTGCTTGTCGGCTTTTGCAGATGATCTTATAATATATTTTCAAACACCTTGCTCAGACTTTTCAAAACTAATTGGTTCCATTGAAGGTTTCTCTGAGGTCTCAGGATATCAGATTAACACTCAAAAAACATATATTCTCCCCATAAACCCACTTGCTCACAAATCATATTTGTTTCCTGATCACACTTTCCAGATAGTTCAGAATTTTAAATATTTGGGGATTTTTATAAATCATAATGGTCTCTCCACATTTCAGAATAATTTAGCTAAAGTATGGTCGTCTATTATACTTGATCTAAATAGATGGAAATTGCTTAATTTATCACTTCTATCAAAAGCAGCAATAATAAAAATGAATATTCTCCCCAGACTGCTATTTCAATTTAATGCTGTGGATCAGTTGATTCCAAAATCTTTTTTCTCAAAAATTAATAAAGTCCTGGCTAGTTTTTTATGGTTTCCCAAATCTGTGAGAATTTCTTACATTAAATTAATTTCTCCTAAAAATAAGGGAGGACTTGGTCTTCCAAACTTTCATCTTTATTACTTGATTATCTCGGCCAATAAATTATTATCTATTCTGAATATAAATACTGAGAAATATAATCAATATCCTATCTGGACAAAATTATGGTATCAACACATCTTAACTAAAAATATTAATCCATTAGCTCTTCCTTTTCTTTCTTTAGATGTCATGAAAAAATTAAAAATTCCTAATTCTTTAAAACAAAAAATGTTTGCTTTCCAAGAACTGCTAAAACTTGTCAACTTAGAAAATACATTTCAATTAATGCAACCTCTTCATCTCAATCCTAATATTAATTTAGATAATATTTATTTTAATCTTTCAAACTTTCCCCTGATCAAAGATCTCACTGTTTGTGATCTGTTACAATACAAACATGAAACTCTCACTAATATGCGCAAAATTCTTAAGGTTAATGTTAATTATTTAACCACCTTACGTCAAATAAGAGATATTGTCAATGCTAATTTTCTATACACCAAAGTAGATAACATAGATATTACTAATTATAAAGCGGTTATACAGGTACTTACACTCCCAAAGAAAATGTTATCTAAATCCTATAATCTTATTAATCAAATAATTCATAATACAATTTGTCTCTTTTCCAATTATTGGGACAAACATAATTCACATATATCTATAAATCAGAAACTCTCAGCTATTAAAAATACACTAGAACACTCGCCCTTCAAAAAACTCTTTTACACCCAACTAATGATTAATAATAATGCATATTGTACTCCTTCTAAACTTAACAAATTTGACGCTAATAAATCGGCTTCATGTTCTTGTTGTTCTAACCCTAATGCAGATCTTCTACATATTTTTTGGTCTTGCTATCACTCACATAAACTTTGGACTTCCCTAAAAGTCCGTTTACAGAAAATGGGCTATCATAAATCCACCCTATCCTGGGAGACTGCATTACTACATATACCAAATATTTATCTCTCCAAATTGGATTCACAAGTACTAATATACATATGTTCACTTATAAAACTTTATATCGCCCAAAATTGGCTAGATCGTACTAAACTGAATTGGAATAATTTTAAAATTCTAGCCTGTACATATATCAGTGCGCAGAAAATGATAGTGAAAAGTCCCAAGAAGTCGATACAAATCAACAAAGCTATAGAAAAGGTGCTACACATTATTAATAGTGTATAGTTGGCTACTCTCCTTTTGGGTTTCATGGACCTCAGTCTCCTTTATATCTATATACCTGCTTTATTTTAGATCTATATCTATTTTGATATATTTTTTGGTTAACATTAGTTTATGTTGTAGATAGTTATTGTATGTTCTTAGACTGCATTGAGATATAAACATTTATCATACAAAATTGTGTTATTATAAATATCTCCTAACATTTCATTTTTTTTCCTCAATATGTATTTTAATGTTTGTTGTTGTTGTATTTTTATTTCAATGTCCTAAAAATTCAATAAAAAGTTTTTTGAAAAAAAAAAAGAAGCACCTTTGGGTACTTGTTAACCCTATAAACTCTGTAGCATGTGTGATAACTGCGTAACACTATAGTGCAAATAACTAGATAGGCAGGGTTTCTACGATCAGGTTCCACAAATGTGTGTGTGTATAGGTGTATGTACAACTGTTTATAAGTGTGTATGTTTGTAGGATGAAGTATTTTGAGGACTTTCCCTCCCAGTGCCCTACTTAAGCAGTCCTGCTGATGGCGTTCACCTTAGAAGTACCTTTGGGGACTTTACAGCCCTGTAAGCTCTGTAACATGTGCAATAACTGTGTAACACTATAATACAAATACGTAGATAAGCAAGGGTTCTACTCTCAGGTCTGGCAAATGTGCGTGTGTGTGTGTGTGTGTGTGTGTGTGTGTGTGTGTGTGTGTGTGTGTGTGTGTGTAAGTCTATGTGCAAAAGTATGTAAATGTGCATGTTTGCAGGGTAATGCATTTTGATGCTATTCTCACCCAGTACATTTCCCATTGCCATACTTTACAAGGGCTTTTGATGTAATCACCTTAGACATACCTTGTGACACTGTTAAATCCTATAATCTCCGCAATGCATTGATAACTGCATAGCACTGTAGTTTACATAACTAGATAGGTAGGGGTTCTTATCTCAATGCTGGCAACTGTGATAATGTGTGTGTGTGTGTTTTTGGGTGAGACTCATATCCTCTGGGTTGTGGATTATACCATTTTGAGACATGTGCTACCCAGTACACGTCCCATTGCCCTATTTTACAAGGCCTGTTGCTGCTGTCATTCACCCTAAATGTACCGGTAAACACTTGTCAGCACTATAAACTATATGGCATGTGCAATAACTGTGTATTACTATAGTGGAAACAGTTACATAGATAGGGGTTCTAATATCAATACCAGCAACTAGAGTTGTGTGGGAAGCTTATCCCCTGTGGTTGTTTTGTGTGTCGGTTATACCATTTTAAGGCCTGTTGACCCCCTACCCATGACATTACTTTAAAGACCCTGTTAATTGCATCTGCCTCACATGCACCATGTAACACTATACAGCAAATACCAGTCATCTGTACAGATGTACATGGGATAGCGACATGTTTGCAACTTATGTGTAGTCTGTGTCCCCTGTCAATGAGCATTCCTGTGATATCATTGCTAAATATGTCACAGTTACCATACTGACACACATGCCAGCATCAGACATCATAACTGACTGATACATCATGCTGATACAAAGTCTGTCACACTATCACTTGTGCAGGTATGTAGGAGCAGTAGACAAGACCAATCACAATGTCTGATGGGTTATCCCACCATCCATGAAGGCATTTGCAAGATTACCTGTTGTAACCGGTTGTGTGTTATGTCCCAGGCATATAATGTATATGGAGTATGGCATGTGTACGTAGCACTACAGTACATACAAGTGGATATGTAGGGTTACTAATATGTCTATTGGCAGCTATGTATGTGTTTCTGTATGCACAGCCCATGTGGCTGTCTTCAGTATGTGTATGTGATGGCTATACCACTCTGTGTGCCTCTTCCACCCTGTGAACTCCCCCACTGACAACCTAGTGTCGGCCCATACAGATGTCATCCACCATACAAGCACAGTTACACAGTTTCTAACACCAAGCCACTGTGGAGCAATGGTCGTATCACATTAATAGATGGGTAGGTCATCTACTCTGATAAGTGTCACCTCCATGTGCAAGTGTGTCTCAATGCATGTCTCCATGCAGTGGTGTGCGTGTGTGTGTGTGTGTCTGTGTGTGTGTGTGTGTGTGTGTGTGTGTGTGTGTGTGTGTGTGTGTGTGTGTGTGCGTGTGTGTGTGTGTGTGTGTGTGTGTGTGTGTGTGTGTGTGTGTGTGTGTGTGTGTGTGTGTGTGTGGGCAGGATGGCTCTAACATATTAAAGGCCTCTGAACCCTCCATTGCAAGCCTAACAGTTACTGCAATTGTCACCCACTTCAATAGTAGTAACAGACACTGCCACACTACAGTACCATTGTGCTATCTGTGTTATGTATCTAGAACTATCATTCATAAGACTGTGCAGGTTGGGACTGTGCTCAGTCCTTCATCAGCTGTCCCTTGTACAGGACTATGACTCTGTGTGCACTACAAGCACGAGAGGCCAGACATGCATATGAGATAGCAGACACATATGCTGGTGATTATCAGGTTAGACTAACACAGGTTGACTTGTGTCAGGAACACATACCCAAAACCTGTCATACAGAGTACCAGGCAAACCCTCATCAACTGCATGATGGTCTAGTGGATGTGACAGAAATGGCAGGGGCAACAGGTGCTGATAGCTGAATCTGTTGCAGTGAATGTAATGACTGGTGAGGGACCTAGTGCCAGTACTCAAGTTAACTCCTCTGTACGTGTGAGCCTGCTGTCCTACAGAACACCCAGGTGACATGTATGCAGGCTAGGTGGCTGTGTCATGGGTTTGTATGCAAGGTCACACTGTCTGCTGCAATTGTCCCTCACACATTGTTGCATGTAAACACAGCTGGTAAACATGTATATTTACAGCTGTACCTTGGCTATGAAAAGGTCAATGTGTTTCCACCCTGCCTTACTCATTATTGCTACTGTCAGCAGGCCCACAGCCTGTAGACACACAGACACCTGGAACACAACCAGAATACAGTACATGACACTGCAGTCAGTCAGCAGTATTAAAAGCAATAGTATATCATGGCTAACAAGGTACATACACCTTGATATATATACCCATAACTACTGCCAGCAGACAGCACCTTACACAGCATGACATTACTACAGTATACCATAGTCTCCCTGTGCTTCAGACCCATATCAGCATGTCCGTGCATCGATGGTATGGATAACAGGGTTCTGGAACACATATCATCACATGCATAGGGTGGGGTGTTGGATTACCAGAGGCCTAAGCGGGGCCATATGGCTGATATCATGGGTGGGTGTGTCTGGAAGGGTGATGTTCAACTAGGCCATGCAGAGGAGCTGTGCATGTCTGGTGCTGACTGGCCTGGGATAGGGATGTGTGACTGTTTGTCCGCACACCTGCAAGCAATGTGGATGCCTGATACAGGGCTATGTTGCACAGCTGTGGACTGTACATGGCAGGATATACGGTTCACCATCTCCTAGCAGGGATGTAGTAACTGGTTCTGCTAGGAGTATCACTGGCACCGCCAGGCCCAAGGACAGATTCAGTACTACTCCCTGATGGTGACTGCCGCCTGCTGGACCCAAGTCCCTGGTGGGACTGGACAGGACATTCTGCCTATGGCCTGCTCCGGTCTGATGTGGACACTACCCTCCCTTCAGTAGTTCTGTTGGTACTGATACTATGGGACTTTGAATGTGCATGGCCATGTGGGCTTACAGCTGATCATGTTGCTGACCTACATCCATCTGGCCGATGCCCTATTCCTAACACATGCTCAAGTACAGACCTTGCACAGTTGAGCAGTGACAATGTCTCACCCCACTGTCTATCCACAACATTGGCAAGATGACATATGGCATCATAACTGCCATTGAGGCCATCACAAATGGCAGGGAGCGCTACATTCATAACCCTGACCATCTGTCCGGTGTTGCAGTCATTACACACCTGTGCCTCTATGACAGACCATAACATGCATCTGGTTACACCTGCCATGGCACTTGAGACAGGGGCTTGATGGGCAGCAGTCCGCTGTTGACCACCCTTGTTCATCTGCCTGTGTGTGACCTTGCTTGCCCTCTGCCTATGGCTGGTGTCTACAATCATGCTCGCCACACTCAACACATTAGCCTTTTCCATGCCACCACCCTTAACCTGTCCATTATCCATGGCTGATGGGGATTAGACAAAAAAAATAAATAAATAAAATTAGACGTGTGGGCATACTGACTGTGTGCAGGGACATGGTGGGTGAAAGTGGGATACCAAGCAATGGCATGGATCCAGGCAGCAACAACCCGACCTGTGCCTCACTATGATGACCATCATCATTGGAGTCCACTAAGACACTGACGTCAGGCTGTGAGGGGGAGGGACACCAACCGCTGTGCTCACCTGCAAGGAACACAACATATGTAAATTAATACCCTGCAGTATTATGTTTGCTGATACACACACACAAACACCCAGATGCGCGTGCGCGTGCACACACACACACACACACACACACACACACACACACACACACACACACACACACACACGCACACACCCACACACAAACACTCCTGGTACAGTCGGACACAGCTTTCACACCAATGGGGCTTCAGGGCAGACCTTATGGTAGTTCTGCCTGCCGCACTCCATCTCTTTCACTGATACAGTCAGGCCCACAACAAAGGGTGACAAATCCTACTGTGTGATGGGCCTAATAGCAGAATGGTAATTATGGCCAAGATCAAGGCTATTGGAGTGAACTATACAGTGTCATCAAGTGCATATGCACATACTGTAAGAGCTGACTTACTGCTAAACAGACCACAGACAATGACAAGGTGTAACGATATGTGATGATAACTGATGAGGGGACAAAACTATACACTATCACTGCAGTACATACACAGTTCAGACTCACAGGGATTCATTTCAGAAAACATTGCAGGACAGTCTGCAATACATACAGGAAACATGTAAAGTACTAGGTGCATAGCCTCATAAAGTGATACCAGGCTATTGGCCCTAATTCCCTCATAAGACTGACCCAGACTTTTGCACATACCCCTTCCAAGCCAGCAGCTGTTTCTCCTGTCCAGCTGGGGCACATGCAGGATCCCACGGGTGTCTCATCCATTTCCCAGAAATGTAGTTGTCCAGATTTTTCTTCAAGAGGGCTATACACGTACTCTGCGAGACATGGGAAGGGAGTGTATTTTACAGAGTGTATTGTGTGGGACACTACACCATCCCGCCAACACGTACTATACATGTCACAGACCAGGTGAGGGCCTTGCGTGCATGATGCATGAGTGCAATTTGTCTTAAAGATATGCAGAAACACCATCAAGGCTGGTTTTGACATGGCCTTGTATACCAGACACAGGTCACCTATGATGAGTCTGTATGAGACTGAGTGCAGGGACAAGGCTTTCAGCCTACCTTTATAGGATAGCTGTTGCAGACCCTGGAATTTCCTGGTCAGGAACCTCTGTGGTCTCTGCAACTGCCGCACTTGCTTGGCAAGGTACATGTCAAAGGAGCCATTGTACTTGGTAGTGCATCTGATAAGGGTGGAGTACAAGGATGTTGTAGCCTCCTGGTTTCTGGATGACATACACATATATGTGAGGTGGGTCATGTAGACAGCCTTCTGTACAATGGTGCTCACATGGTGGGAAACCATCAGCTTGCTACCAGCCTTGGTGCACAAGTCGCCTCACATCTGATTGGATGCTCAGTACATTATTACTGTCATAATAAGTGTGGATGGCATCTGCCACAGCAGGGGGAATTATGCCTCTCCTGGCATTCAGTTTGCAGAAATGCTCCTTGCACCAGTCATTAATTGGGTGAGGGTCTCTTGTGAGATGCTCATATCAGTAGGGGAATGTAAGACAGTGGACAGCTTGCAAGCATCACTACACCTGGTCAGCCACAGACCACTGCTTTTGTTCTGTACCTTAGATACATATATCTCAAACAGTAGAGGCCCCCCAGACTGATGCATGGGGTACACCACTTTGGAAGACTCTACTACTAGAGGTGGATTCTACTACTTTGACTGAGTGGGTACTATCACTGGGCAAGTTAGCTACCCATCTTGTAACATACAGGTTGGTGCCTAGCTGTGTAGGCATATGTATCCTGGTTACCTGGGGAATATTGTGAGAGAAGTGGCCTAGGTGAAGGTAGGCATTGTTCACCATCCTCCCCTTGTCCTTATGTTTGTTGACCACTTCAGAGAGGTCAACTGGGTTTAACAGGCCTGATCCCCGTTTGACAATACCATGCTGTGTGGGCTCAGGTATTCGATGTTGGCAATGTCCCTGTTCATAATTTACTTGATATTGCCTTCCATGCCCCTGCAGAGCAGGCTAGTTATGCTGATGTGCATATGATAGGCTGGGTCAGTGGATTGCTTCTTTTTTGTGTATAGGGATGCCAGTGGCTATCTGCTGTG
Organism: Protopterus annectens; assembly: GCF_019279795.1. Classification (NCBI taxonomy): domain Eukaryota; kingdom Metazoa; phylum Chordata; order Ceratodontiformes; family Protopteridae; genus Protopterus; species Protopterus annectens. The sequence goes on from NC_056726.1 coordinate 1,921,967,824, forward strand.
CAGATGGGATGGCACTGGTGCTCAGGCTGTGGTTGACTACAGTGCAGAATGGATCTGAGAGCCTATGCCTGTGTTCATGTAAGATGCAGCCAGGGATGGTATCAGGCCTATGGAGACTTCTGTGTGTTGCCTTTGAGAGGGCATTATGGACCTGCTTCCTGATCATGAGGGGAAGGGGGCAGGTACTGTGCATGCACATCTGTACCAATGGGGGGATGGCAGGTGATGTTTACACTTCACCTGTCTGCAGCTGGTTGCCTATATCTATGCCATATGTGTATGTGGTGTTATTGACCAACACTACAGAGCAGATTTGTGTGTTGCCTCTGGGATTGCAGACACATGTGTGGAAGGCCTAGTGATTGGCCTTGTTGGATATGTCCAATTTGCACTCAAAGATATCCTTAGGGTAATTCACCTGTGACCTTATTTGCTTATGCAGACCAAGGTGACATTGCGTCCAGTAAGGCACCTGTTCCTTCTTGGCCCTGTCCAGCAATTATTTCAACCTATTATGGTATTTGTGTATTGCTGCTGTCCACCATGGACATTTACCCTACCTTGAAGGAGATGATGTTGTCCTGACAGGTATTGCTGAGTCCATACAGCTATGTAGGTGCCCACATAGTAATGTGGTGTTGGCCTGGACACTACTGCTAGTTCCAACTGATGGGATGTTGGCTGTAAAGCTACTTTTCCCTGCTCTGAGGAGATTTGTAGTCATTTGTGTACAGTTAATTTTGTTTGACTCTGACAGTGGGGGCAGGAGAGATGGTGACCGGAACAGTGATGGCTATGTGGTCAGATCTTACCAAGGAGGATGACACTGTAGGAGTGCTACAGTGGCTACCCATGTTGGTTAGGATCAGGTGCAGGTTATTTCCATCTGTCATAGGAGTGTTGACCTGCTGATCCACTGCATTGCCATTTACAAAGCTGAGGAATCTCTGTGCATTCAGCTGGCATAGGTGATGCACACTATGGTTGGATAGTTGAAGTCTCCCAGGGGCAGGGTAGACAATTGAATCCTGACAGATTCCAGCAAGTCCCAATAGGTGTGGTGGGTGTCCATAGTCATGCTTGGAGGCATACCTCCCAACTGCACAGATTTTCACAGAATGTCCAGATTTTTGTGCTCATATTTTACCCTGTTCATTATAAAATCTGTGTTTTTCTGACAAATTACTGGGATGATCTGAGGACTGAAGTCACTAAATAATGACATACATGTGAGTTTCAGACTTCTGATCCTTCAGAAAATGTATGTTAAACAAATCCTGTTATTCTAGCAACTTTCTAAGCTTTTAAGGGTAATATTGAAAATATGTCCCTATTTTTGAGCCTTTGTCCCCCCATTTTGTTAGTCTTTCTCCAGATTTCTTGCACTGAGAGGTTGAGAGGTATGGTTGGAGGCCTGTAGCTAGCTATGATTTGAGTACATGTTTTGTCAACTGTTAACTGTACTCAGGATGTCTCCTGTGTATCATGTTGTTTGGCCAACCTCAAGGTGTGTATGTGTATGTTATGTTCAGCACTCCACCTCCTGTGGCTTTGCAGTCCTCCATTTAGAGTCTAAATGGTTAGTGTGCTCTCCACAGCTACAAAGCAGGTGTCAGTGACTGCACAAATGTCGGCATCCTACAGGACAAGGTACACCTGCATTGACATGGGTTTCATGCTAAGACACCTAGCTCCTTTTAGAGCAAGACATCAGCACAAGGGCACACATCACTGGTGGGCAAAGGCCAGAAAATAATGTCACTGTATGACTCTAGCTAAAACACATGTAGATGCCAGCAAAGACAGTGTCACATTCATAGGTCTACTCCACAGGATATGACTTCTGACAATCAAGTGTATACTATTATGTTATGACTTCAGTCTTTAATGGGTTGCCAGTGATGTGCCTGACAATACACAACTGTATGAGGCATTGACTACAAATATGAGGCAGACATTTGGTCAGTCTGCAAAAGTCTGGACAGTTGTCATGTATGAGCTCAGTATATAACATACAGTTCAACTCACACTTCTGCACCTGTTGTGTACTATACACATACACTATATAAGTCTCTTACATTTGTAGGACAAGCATATGTATCATAGTAGCATGCACAGGTGACATATGAATATGTACATCATCCCAAGTAGCTGGTCTAGAAGTGTCACATTCAGTACTGCACAACAGACACTCCTGTAGTTGTCATACATGAGTTGACCTTTGCTGGGGTGACTCAGGGGCCAGAGATGTAATCTATGTCAATTCATACAGGGCAAGCAGGAATGGCCATAAGTGGCAGACATCAGCATGTCAGTCCAGCAGGTCTTATTCCATCCTAGTGTTTAATGTCCTATTTTACATTATTGCATCCCCCTTCTGCATTCCATTACAATCTTACATGATTGACATACCTGTTATAGTGCTGAAGAGTTTCCTCAGAATACTGCAAATGGTTACGTTTGTGTAGTCACAGTCTGTCTTTGTGTAGATGGGTTCAAACATGTGTTGTATAGGCAACAGCTTGCCTTTTGTAGGTAATGCCCATGAGCAGGTGATGGCCTGTGTACCAATCCGTGTCTTCCACTTGCTACTTACATCCAGAGCAGCTGTGTTGTCTTTCCATTAGCTAATGCCATAGCAACACAGTGCTATAATTAAGTCATTCATGTGGGCTTTGCCCCTTTTCCTTACTTGTTTGGAGGACATTATGGAAGTGTGCAGGCTACAGTTCACAGAGAAGAGGTGGAAATACCTCTCAGGACAAGACACATGGAGACGGCCCAACAACATGGGGGACAAAGCTCCAGAATCGGATAAAGATTGTAAATAAGTATTGTTGTTATACACATAAAGGATTGCTAGATTAACAGGGTTTGACTGGACATGCATTTTCTTGCATGTCTTGACATCTGACAGTGATATGTCTCTGACATACCTCTCAATCATCCTGATGTCCACAGACTGCCCAGAGGTTTGCCTGTTATGTTTCATCTGTTTTTCAGACAACTTCTGTTTTTTGTGAAATCAATAGGATAATGTGAGGATTGTAGTCAGTAAATGTTGACATCCATTAGTGTTTCAGACATCATATCTTTCAGGGATGTTATGTTACAACAAAACCTGTAATACAAGCAACTGTTTCAGTTTGTAACACCATTATGTGAGATATGTCCCTCTTTCTGGCACCCTGTCATCAAGTATGTCATGCTTTGTCCAGATGTCTTGTAGTAAGAGGTTCAGAGGTATGGTATATCATTATTTAGTGACTGCACTCCTGGTATCATCCCAGTGACTTAGCAGACTTCTGGAAGTGGTATGCGACAGTGGCCATAAATATGGTCCCACACCCTGGATATTCTGTGGAAATCTGTACAGTTGAGAGTTGTGAATGTCTGGCCATTAAGACTTCCAAGATTGTCTAGCAGTGTTGTGTGTCAATGTTTGTTGGGCTGAGTAGTGAGAGTAGCAGATGTGAGTGTCATAGATCCTTTTCTATCTGACTGTGCATGCTGCTACAGTTGCTGGTGGTCTATCAGGTGTATATGTTTGTATGGACAGACTGGGAAATGCCTGTAACACCTCAGGATTCCCAGTAGACTGTGAGTTGGGCTATTATATGTCGGTGTAGTGTGTGGCTGGCAATCAGGATATGTTTGTTCAAATAGTCATTCTACTTTAGAGTTCATTTGGGGTACTGGTATGTTGCTGTGACTGTGGTGCAAATGGTTGTGGGTGGACATGTTTGCACTAATATCTTCTTTTCCCTACAGTTCCATCCCTGTAGTGCAGGCCAACACATTAAACATAAATTGCAAAAAAACAACTGCTATTGCCACTTTAGATGTACTCAAAACATTGTTCTGTTCCCACTCCATCATAACAATATTCGCATAAGAATTGGCACAGCTGGTGCACCATTGGTTTGCCAATAATACTTATCTGCAAATAAAAATATATTATATTCTAAAACCAATTCTAAGAGCATACATAAACAGTCAATCTTATCATCTGAAAACTGCTGACTTTTACATAATGCACTCTTAACCATGCCAAATCTTATGCGAATATTGTTATGATGGAGTGGGAGCAGAACAATGTTTTGAGTACAACTAAAGTGGCGTTTTATTGTCACTTTGTAGATGACCTCTTCACTGGATGGAGAGGCAATGCACATGAGTTTAATTGTTTCTATGAAAAACTTAATCATAGCAGTTGTTTTGCAATTTACATTTAATGTGTCAGCAAGTGTTATAGAGTTTTTAGATGCATCCATTATGTTAGATGATGATAAATTGTCTACTAAAGAGTATAGGAAACTGTGTTATACCCCCTCTTTCTTTCATCGTACCAGCATGCATCCCTGCCATTTATTTTCTAACATTATTATAGGTCAAGGGATGAGGGTGTCACGTTTATCGTGTAATGAGTGTGATTTTAATAATGAAATGGAATATTTACATGATGCCTTTACACAGAGAGGATATTCCCCGTATGAAATTTCTAAAGCTTTTAATAAAGTATATATTGAACGCAATAGATGAACTAAGCCATTTTTTTCAGATAAGTCGCCTGTACCAGTAATATCAGGTGATATAAATAATAAGCACATGGCTGGGAAGAGACTGCCTATTGTGTTATCCTTTTCAAGTGATACTGATAATGTAAAAAAAGGTGATTCTTGACAATTGGCAGATCTCACTATTTGATTCTAAAACCATTGATATAATGGGACATGAACCCAAGATTGTTTTTAAAAACAAGAGAAATTTGAAGCAACTCTTGTGCTATCCTAGGTTTTATAAAGTACCTTCAGTGGCTCCAGGAATACGCAAGTGTGGTTCCTGTAATTTCTGTGAGTTCATTGATGACTCTAGGTTTTTTAAACACCCAGTAACTGGTAAATTATGGGAAGTGAGGTGCCGGCCAGATTGCAATACTACTGATTTAATGCATGTAGCCCACTGTGTTTGCTGCTTCCACTTTTATGTAGGGAAAACTAATCAGTCTTTAAAAATAAGAATTAGGGACCATGATTATTGCACTAGAAAATCTTTTACTTATAGTGCATTGGCTAAACATACATTAGAACATGGACCTGATTATAAGTTTCTTTTTCAAGTTCTTCATGTTATGCAAAAATCTAATAGATTAGGCCCCATGGTGTCCAATACAGAAAGCATTGAATTACAGTGAATTTTTAGACTGGCAGCCCATAAACGGTACAGCTTAAATGAATTTGTATCTGTAAAGCCCGTATTAAAAATGAAGAAGCTAAGCAAGAGTTGACTTTTTGTTCATGCCCCTTTAAGATTTTTGGAGGGAATTCTTAATTGTTTTTAATTGATTTTAGTGAGTATGTATATAAAGTGTTTAGTTTCATCATTCTTTGTCTGATGAAGTGATTCTGTTTAACCATGAAAGCGCTTACCTTTGTTCAATAAAAGGTTCTGGCATCTAGATTTACGTGTTTGTATTGTGTGGTTTTGCTACAGTCTTGGTCCTTTTATTTTTACAATATTTTGGGCCAGTATAAAATTGGACACATTCTCTGTCACAGTTACCTAGAAGCTGAGCAAATCCAGTGTGTTGCATTTTCTATATCTGCCTGTGACAAACTCCCACTGATCCGAAAAAGTGGGACTTTATTTTCACCAGTTCTCCCATAATAATTGTATAATCAATATTTATAAAGAGATAGGGTGGCAGGTGCCAATTGTAATTGAGTCTTTCCTTGGCTTCAGTAGAGGTGACATTAAAACATTTTACCATGGGTGAGAACAATCTTATATAAGACAGCTGCATAATGATTTAATTGCAACCATTCTACAATCTTTATTAATAGTTTCTTGCAGAGCTATCCAACTTGGTAGCATATCATTACCCAATGTTTTTAATGTCTACTTCTTAGACACTTGGATTTACATTTCGCATTTATTGAGGATAGCTACTAATTGCTCTTTCTACTCATTTGAAAGACTCAATACCACCAAGCTCAAGATACTGCAATTCCATGTCTTTCTGAGTACTTTCAGGGGACTGTAATATGTTTATAATGCTTATAACACCATCATCATAGCATGTAATATGTTTGTAATATGTGAAGCTGACTGATTTCACTCTAAATTTGTTAAAAGTCCCGCAAGGTTATGTACTTATATTGCTTCATAAGGGGGCATAACAAGTTACATTATGCATGTCTAAATGCTGTTATGTTCTAGTTTTGTGCTAGAGATTAAACAGCACTTACCACAGACCAGTTTTTCACTGTCACACAAAAAAGACAGAGTACATGCTTAACAACTTTTAATGCTATCAGAGTGTCAGGAAAATGCATAACTTCTGACTACTGCCTAGGTGGAAGCACCGGGTGTTTTATATATTGAAAACTATAAAACTTATTTTTTTCTAAAGATTTTTCTGTAACTATTATAACATCAGCGGAGCAAAAGACAAAATACATGCTTAACAACTTTTAATGCCATTACTTTGCCAGGAAAATACATCACTTCTGGCTACTGGTAGTATTGTGTGTTTTATATATTGAAAACTATGCGGTGGTGGTGCTGCAGTAGCATTGTTGCCTCACAGTAAGACGCTGTCCGGTTCTATTCTCAGCTAGAGTGTCTTCTGAGTGGAGACATCAGTGAATGGGCGTACCTTCGCTGAAGGTTGTGCGTCAGGCCTGGCAAGCCGGTATGTAAAAATCAACTGCCAATCATTAGCAGACCAGAGTTCCACTGTGGCGACCCCTAATTGGGAAAAGCCGAAAGACACACATTAAACTTTTGTTACTAAATATTTTTTTTCTGTAACTATTAGTACATCAGAGAAGCTGAAGCTCCATGTACTACTAAGACAGCTTGGATGTCTATCAATTTTTCCTGATAATAGCTGAGTTGCTTTGTGCTCTAGACATGGATATCAAGATTCTCTATTTAAGGGATGAGTTGTCTTCTTTTAAGGTGGATTCTTTGACATTCATGCATTAGATAAATAATAGCTTGGCACTTTTGAGAATTCTGCTCATAATTCTTTATGCAATGCTTATACCATTGTCAACATCGTATCCTCTCAGAAACATGTTAGAATACCCTAATTAAAAAGAAGGAAAAACCAAACAAAATCTCTAAATTTAAAAATTAGGATTTTATTAAACATTGTCTTGTTCAGCACCTCAACAAAACAATTATGGACCAAAGGAACAGGGTTGCTTGTAATCAAATATGAAATAGGAAAATTCTTAATGCTTGTATGTGTCCATGTTTTTAAAAGACCTTCATATAATAGGTGCTTCAGCTGAGAGAAAAATATATAGAAGAATAGAAAGGGGAACCTCTCCACCCATGATTCAAGTGTCTGTTGAATAACTTACAGAAAGAGAGAGAAAGTAAGTGGAAACATTATGAAAATGTTGAAAGCATTCTCCCTTAAACTTTTGGGTTTGCAGAGTTGGCTAGGGGAATAAGAAGTGTAATCTTATCTATGTTCGCATACATGACAAGACAAAGCACTAAAATTCATAAACTGTAAAAAGGGTTGCTCATATACCTCTCAACTTCTTAGTGCAAGAATTCTGAACAAAGCCTGATATATAAGGGTTCAAAGGCCCAAAAGTAGGGGCAGATTTTAAATATTGCTCCTATAAACTTTCAGATTTGCCAGAATAACAGGGTATGTGTTAACATGCAATTTATGAAGGAGTTGTAGTCTGAAACTCAAATGTATGAAATTATTTTGTGAGTTCAATCCTCAGATCATTCCAGTGTTTTGCCAGAAAACCACAAATTTTATGAGAAACAGACCAAAAATATGAGGCAAAAATCTGGACGTTCTGTGAAAATATGTGCAGATGAGAATTACGGTTGCTCATATCAGTTTCTAAGTTGACTGCTACGGAAAACAATAAAGACACTGCTTTTTGAAGTTGTTTTTCTCACAACAAACTTCAATCTACATTTAATTCACCCACAGAGATGCACTAGGATCAGAAATGCATGCACGAGGTGTACAAACAGTTGTAAACTAAAACAAACAATTTGTAAGTTGCAATATTATGCAGTGAAGGAACAGATAATAAATAATTGATACCTGCCACTATGCTTTAATGTTGATGGAGGGACAATAAGAGTTGTTTAGTATTGTTCCCAATGCAATTGAAGAGGTAATCTACCTGAGGAAATGTCTGGCATGATGTTCTATAAGGTATCTTGGGTGTGGCCTACCTTGTAGCACTGGTGACACCATCTTCTGGATACAATAGGAGGTGTGAAACCCCATGGGGAGCATGAGGTGTCATGCAGGAGCTGAGGACCAGGTTAATTCAGTTTGCATTGTCCTGTAGCAAAAAGGCAGGGCTTAAAAGCATGAGGGACACTGTACAACTGATGTATGTATGTATGGGTTCCCTTCATAATTTTGAAATACTGAAATCCAGAATTTTAGTATTTCGAAATTAAAACACTAAAGCCTTGAAATCCCGAAGTACGGAGATTTTGAATTAGCGCTTCTGGTGTTGTGGTGTGTGAATGGTTAGGTGTTAGTTTGGGTATGTATGTATGTGTAAGTGTGTTGGTTAGAGGCTTTAGTGTATGTCAATGTGTGTTGTGACTGTGATGTGTGTGTGCGAGGGACTGTAAAATGTGTGAGTGTGAGTTACCTCTGTGTGTCTGATTGTGCAATCTCAGAGTTAATACTTATAAATAGGGGGGTGTGGGGGGTGCAGGGGGGATTTCCACCCCACTTATATGTGATCTAGGTTTGTCTGTGTGCTTGTGGGGGGAAGTTGTGTGTATGTTTATGTGTGTGCTCTGTGTGTAGTGTTGGTTTGGGATTTTGAGTTTCGCGGTTATGGATTTTCAGGATTTTAAGGTTTTGGCATTGTAATTTCGAAATACTGAAATTCGGGATTTCAGTACTTTGAGATTTCATAGTGAACCCGTATGTGTATACATATATATATATATATATATATATATATATATATATATATATATATATACATCTATCTATATATGAATATGTGTGTGTGTATTACAGACATGTGGGGATTTGCTTAATTAATGGCATAGTATTAACTCTAGCAATGTGTGGCTATCCACAATTTATTGTTGTCTATTTAAATTTTTAAGCAGCAGCTGGGTGAAGTACTTATTTTGCTACAAGACCATTTTCTGATTGTATATCGGTGAGAAGATCAGTTGTGATAATACTAATTATGTGTATCTGTACAAGAAATTGGGGCCATTGCTGCCCGCTTAAACTTCTGAATGACATCTGTTTTATTCCAAAATGTCAACTTATGCAATCTTTTCTTTTGTTTTTCCTCTTTGTCTCTTGGGCTATGGGACTATACTGCATATTCTAGATCTCAAATAACTTGTAGTCATATTATATTGTTCACATGCCCATACAAGCCACAGATTTACTTTTTGCTTGGCTGATCTGGCCCTCTGGATAAAGAAGGGGTTGGGAAGGTGGCCTAATGGTTAAGATGTTTGCCTTACAAACACAAGGTGCAGAGTCTCACAAGGGATAATTGGCTAGGCTTAAAAAATGGCTCGCAAGGGCAGTTAGCCTAGTACAAACTTATGAACCTATAAGGTGCAGCATGAGGAACTGTACTGGCAACACATGAATGATCATAAGACTTAGAGACCTTGGAATAACTGAAAATCTATTAATCTATGAAGGTTATTCTCAGAAGGCCAGATATGTGTATATGGAGAAAAAATAGACCTGTAAGCAGGGAGTGTACTCAAGGGGCCTGACATTGCAATGGATTAGGGTAAATTGGAGTTTGGAAGATTCCTGTTCTGGTTATATTAGCTGGATATGAGGACTAATGAATTAATTGTAACTGGTTATTCACACATGACATTCACTACTATATGCCAAAAAATGTCACAAAAACTAGTAATACAAGTACTAAGGAAAACCTGAAGGGTAAATCAAGAGCCAGATACTAAATTTTAAATGTTGTAAGCACTTTGGTCCATATTTATTAAAAATAACTTCTTCAGACAAGTTATATTCACTACTATATGTAAGGTGGAGGGAAAGAATGAAATGTGGTGTAAATGATGACTGCAGATGAGGAAGGAGGAGGGGGAGAGAGATAGAGAAAGACAGAGTAAAAATATGTTGGAGATTCTTGTCTCTAGGGTTTTGATTACAGGAAACGTGCAGCTCCATTTTTTTGGGGTAAGTGACTAAATGCACATTAAAAGATAATCTTAGGAGAACATGGTAACAAACGTCAAATGCTAAGAAAGAGTGTTAAAGGAAGTTCAGGGTATACAAAGTAGATGTTCCTGGAAAAGGAAAAAGAATGACTGAAGAAACAAGAGACAAGATTCAGGGAGGAAACAACAGTCATGGAGAAAAGTATGATAGACAAGAATTTTGTGGGTACATGAGTATATGATTGGTAAGTATCTGTCAAAGAAATTAAAGGAAAAGAGAGAGAGATATAATGTTTCACAGATTAAATCAAATGAGCGAATGGTGTGATAACACAGGACAGGGCTCAAAATAAGATTGTTATTGAAATGTTTTGTAGGACAATCTATAAGTCAAAGAAGGGAACAAACCAGACGATAAGGGAAGAATATCTGGGACTATGACAAATTAATATGTTAGAACGGAAGGATAGTGAATGGTTAGATAAAATGTCTCAACTGAGAAAATGCAGGATGTAGTGAAAAGGCTGAAAAGATGAAAAGATCTTGGTGAGAATGAGATAGTAGGGGAAATTTATATGTTTGTGGGCACATCCACCCTAAGTTATGTGCAAAGTACTTATTGATGCTTTACTTGATTCTTTTACTGATGTGGTACTGATTCCTAACAATGACTAGGATAGGGTAGATCCAGGGAACTATTACCCTATGCACCTGTAAAATATGGTTCCATTGACTAATCTTGATTATACAATGACCCCTCATTAATATTCCAAAATGTGTATGCTGATTGGTCAGCGTGCACTTTGTAAATCAAAGTTATAGTAATGGAAAAAGGTCCGGTCGCCCGGACTTTTTCCGTTAGTATAACCCTATTTTTACAGCAATGAAGAATGCAAGATCTCCGTTGCTTTTTACACACTGTCTCGCAACATAGTGAGACAGCTTTAAAAAAAGTAATAGAGATCTTCCTATCTCCGTTACTTTTTTAAAGGTGTCTCACTATGTTAAATGGGTTTAACATAGCGAGACAGCTTTAAAAAAAGCAACAGAGATTCTCTGTTGCTTTTTTTAAAGGTGTCTTGCTATGTTAAACTCCATTAACATAGTGAGACACTTTGTAAAAAGCAGTGGAGATCTTGCTTTCTCCGTTGCTTTTTTCAAAACTGTCTCGCTATATTAAATGGGTATAACATAGCGAGACAGCTTGATAAAAAGCAACAGAGATTCTCCGTTGCTTTTTGTAAAGCTGTCTCGCTATGTTAAACTCCTTTAACATAGCAAGACATTTTGTAAAAAGCAACAGAGATTTTGCTTTCTCTGTTGCTTCCGCCCATAGCTCTGATGTACTGTGTAAGCATACGCATGCGCAGTACATCAGAACTGCTGCAGAATACCAGACAGCTGCGGAAGGGCAGCAAGGAGGCATTATACAATGCCATTATTTAATAAAAGTAATTATTTTTTTTCTTAAATAATGTCATTGTATAATAGCAATAACCCACTTCTGGGTGTGGGTAATGCTGGATTTACCCACGGTTGTCTTTGTTTGGCCACTCGGGCTTCGCCCTCGTGACCAAACCACACCAACCGTGGGTAAATCCAGCATTATCCGCAGCCAGGCTTGGGTTATTGCTATAATATTAGATAACATTATCCCTGTAATGGAAAAAGAAGGACAGGCAGGATTCATTCCTATAAGAATGGCAAAGGGTAGTTGATTTTTTTTGTCGAAATTTTTTGGGGATGGAGAAGCAGAGGCAATATTATTTGGCATCAAAAAATGTTGGTACTTGAATTTCCATTTCTTTTTCAAATTCTAGAGAAGGTCATAGTAGGAGTTAGTTTTAGAAAATTGGTCAAAGTTTTGTAAAGAATACCCACAATATGCATTTTGATTAATGGGTTTATTAGTGAAGAAGTGTAATTATGAACTGTCATACCTCTACAGGTTGCCATTACTATCCTTGATCTTCGCTATGAAAGTTTAAGTGCAAAGGGTGTAGCAGGTGTTGCATAATAGATTGATGACTACATGTTAATTACTTTTCAATTGGATGTTATTATGTTGGTTGCTGAAGACTTTAGAAAGCTATTACAACTAAACTGTTACTGGGCTAAAACAGTTCAAGCGAACATTTGTAAAGTAGACATACCACTATGAAGGATGAGTATCTGTAGGAATTGTGGACTATGAAGATCTGTATCAGCAAACAACTTATGTTTTTTGGAAAATGGCTTTGAAAAGGAAGTATTTTAACTGTTAGACTTAATATCATACAAATTATGAGTGTCCCAAGGGTATTATATGTGTTTAGGCACTTACCAGTAGGAGAGAACAGTAAGTGGATAGTGACATTTCAGTTAAGCTGGGACTTGTCGCTTGGAGTAGAAAAGGATATAGAATGACTAAAGGGAGCATGAGATTGTCTAGTAGAGTATAGGGATGAGGTTGCACTAGCATCCCAAGAGGAGGAGAAAATACATGCTGTTGAAGAAGAATGGCAGTGCCTCAAAACAGCATGTGTGTGGATTATATAACTGATATGTGGTCCAGCCAGGTATGGAAATAATGTACATAAGGAAAGCTAGTGGTGGAATGCAGAAGTCCATAATGTCATCAAAAGAAAGAAGGGGTGCAGGAAAAGTGTGAGATAGAAAAGGACAGGGCATTGGAGATACTCTACCACCTACTGGAAAGTGACTCAGTAGGTGGCACAAAGAAACTACATCAGATTATAAGACAAAGACAGAAAGATAAAGAAGATAGGCAGACACCCTTCATAAGGGATGCCAGCAATAAACTGTTCACCAGTCCACAGGATATCAAAAGCAGATTGAAGGAGTATTTCCAGCAGCTTCTGAATGAAGAAAACCTCACAGGAGCTGTACTGCCCTAGAAACAGCCTTCCATGTGAGAATAAGAGTAGTCTACCCTAGAAGATGTAAGAATAGCACTAAGGAAAATGAACTCAAGGAAAGCAGCAGGCTTGGATGAGGTCACAGCAGATATGATAAAGATGCTGGGTGAGCTAGGGAAGAAATGGATCCTGAGGGTACTCATAGCAGTGTGGAGAAAAAGTGTATTCCAGATGACTGGAGAATAAGCATACTCATGCCAGTGTGCAAAAACAAAGGGGACATCCACAACTGCAGGCAGTGCAGAGGCATCAAACTCCTGTTACACTGTATGAATGTTCTGGATAGGGTGATTAAGAAATGGATACGCAGAACAGTAGAATGTAAGATGGGCGATGAGCAGTTTGGATTCAGATCACGATGCAGCACAACTGACCCAATGTTTGCAGTGAGGCTGATAGTTGAAATGAAATGAGGAAAGAATCCAACCAGGTATTCCTAGACTTAGAGAAACCATATGACAAGGTCCCAAAAAAGCTGATGTGGACAATACTGTGGTGATTTGAAGTCCCAGATACATTGGTATAATTAGTGCAGGCTATGTACAAGGACAAGATGACTCAAGTAGGAACAATGTTCAGTCTCACAGAGGGGTTCCCAGTGGGAGTGACTGTGCACAAGGGTTTAGCTCTGAGCCCACTGTTGTTTATACATGTGACAGACTACCTTAGCAAACAGGTTGGAGGGGACAGATCAACAAAGTTACTGTATGCAGATGATGTGGCATTATAGGCAGACACTAAGCAAGAACTTCAGCAAAGGATAGGGGAATGGAATCCAAAACTGAAGGCACATGGGATGAAACTGATCACAGTTAAGGCAGTGGTAATGGCAGTAAATTGAGGAAATCAGAAGAAGCTGAGAAGTGAGAGAGAAGGGAAGATAGTGGAACAGGTTAATAGCTTCAAGTATCTGGGAGAGGTGATTGAGGAGAAGGGAAGTCTGAATGAAGAAGTCAAAGCTGGAATTAGAGGGGCTGCAGCCAACTGGCATAGAGTCTCAGGTGTAGTCTATGACAGAAGAATACCAAAAAAGCTGAAAAAGAAGGTGTACAAGAAAGTGATCTGACCAGTACTACTGTATGGTACAGAAAGCTGGGCAGTAAAGGGAGAGCAGATAAGTAAGCTAGAGGTGATGGAAATGAAGTGCCTGGGAAGGGTGGTAGGATGCACACCGTAGGACAGATGAAGAAATGATGACATAAGAGCAGAAGCTAAAGAAGCTCCAATTGCAGAAAAGATCAAAGAGAACAAATTAAGGTGGTTCAGACACATGTGCAGAAAAGCAGAAAACAACCTGATGAAGAAGATTTGGGACCGTCAGGAAGAAGGTAGGAGGAAATGAGGGTATCCAGTAAACAGGTGGATGAATTGTGTGAGAGAAGATCTGTGACAGTCAGGCATGAGTGTCAAAAAAGGCAGTAGTGTGGCATTGAACCACAAGAGATGGTGACAGTCAACACGATATCCTGACCCCATGTAGAAAATGGAAAAAAAAGTGGCTGACAATGATGATAAGGGTGCTAGACTTCAGTATGCATGCACTTGTGGATGCAGCTTCCTTTGAGGAAGGTCAACAGGGAGTGAGAGTAGTTAAGACAAAGCATCCAATGGAGATGAAGTGAGATGTTTTGCAGGTAGCTATAATTATTAATTGAGTCTGGAGAAAAAGGAGAAACAAAATGTTGCAAATGTTTTGGTGCCATAATGGGTTAAAGGTAGAGTTACTTTCAACATACATTTAGGTAGGGGTATGGAGGAAATGGATAGATTAGGATAACAGGATGATTGTCAAATTGCACTAAATGGCAGCAAAATGGAATGCAAGGTATTAGGGATCTCCTAAGTGCTGATGCAGATGAGGAAGGGGGCCTCTCATTCTTGGAGTAGGAAGCAATCAAAGGTAAGTCTTAGAATTCTGAAAAAAAATATTTTTTGAGCAAAGGAAAATAGCAGACAAAAGATTTTAGAAAGAGAAGAGATAATGGAATGAGTATATCACCAAAACATTCCCCCAATGGGTGAAGAGGGGTTGGAGAAGAAGAAGTCAAAATCAAGGTAGTTTGGTTACATTTATTTTTTATTTATTTAACATTTATTGCCCGGGAAAATCCAACTAGTATAAAGCCTATTTTCAGCAGAGACCTAGGCAGAAATTCTCCAGATGCATGTCTTTGGAATGTAGGAGGAAACAGGAGTAACTAGAGGAAGCCCACATGAACACAGGGAAAACATGCAGACTCTGCACATTAGGCATCCCAGCTAAGTATCAAAGTGGAGGACCTCTTGCTGTGAGGTGACAATGTTAACCATTGAGAAGAACATTTTGCAGAAGTACAATAGTTCAACAAAATGCTATAAGTTAAGTGGGCCACATTTGAGGGGCTAGAATTTACCCCCGGGGAATGGGATGAAATTATCAAAAGTCTCAGTGATGTGTAAGAGATTTTGGTTATTTGATATCAGTTTTTGTGATTTCCACACAGGAGGCATAGGACACATAAGCACATATTTTGAAAATGGGAACAGAGAGAAAAGAGCTGCTGGCCCTATGAAGAGCCAGGAGTGGTATTGCTCATATGTTCTATAGCTGAGTGAGAACTAAGGAAATCTGGTTGGAAGAAATGCATTTTTGGGTGGAAGGAAATGTTTGCTTGAAGGATACAAGAATGGCTTCAAAGGACAGCAAAAATACAAAGCTGAAATAATAGCATTACAATTCACTGCAAAATAGCCAGCAGATCATATTAAACAGATTAAAAATCAAGCTTAAAAATAAAATCAGCCTCTTTTTCTGAAGGGTTGTGTTTTAAAGACAAGGCATTCTTATTGATAGGGGTCTTTATTTTTTTCTTGTGTTAGGGGTGACAGATTCAATAACTGTAAACTTAAATAACCTACCCATGGATTCTGAAATGCTGTGACCCCAATCACAGATTAGACTTGTTAACAATGCACGAGTACAGGACAGTGTTAGTGAAGGTGAGATGTGACCCCAATCACAGATTAGTCTTGAGACTTGTTAACAATGCATGAGTACAGGACAGTGTTAGTGAGGGTGAGATTCTTCTCATGGACAAAGTCAGGGCCTGTGGCAATATCATGTTAGACTGCCCCATGGCCTGAGTAACGAATGAACAGTTGCTGTAAACATTGACCACTCACAAGCATCTATGTCAATCATTCCAAAGCTGTGCTCACACACAATAAAGCTATGTTACTGATGTATTGTTGTCATTGAAAGCAATAGACACGTCGAAAAATGTCCTCTGGAAGCATACCTCTCAACTTCTCAGTGCAAGAGATCTGTACAAAGCCTAAAATAATGGGGAGACAAGGCCCAAAACTAGGGACATATTTTAAATACTGTTCTTATAAACTTGGAAAGTTACTATACTTTATATAGATTTATGTTAGCATATTTTTTTGATGGATATAAAGTCTAAACTACAAATGTATGTCATTATATAGTGACTTCAATTCTCAGTGATTTTCCAGAAAACCAGAAGTTTTATAAGGAACGGACCAAAATATGAGTCAAAAGTCTCAACAGTTGAGAAGTACGTCTGGAAGGTAAGAAGTCAAGCATGCAAAAGTGTGGACTGTCAAAGTTGTAAGGCAACAGAAACAACAGAAACAGACAAAAGACTGAAAGGGGAGCTGCTGACCAAAGAAGGGATGCAGAGCACAATGGAAAAAGGGGCTCATTTTCACAGAGCTCAGCAAACCTTGGCTACTTGCCTGTGCTTCAGGAAGTGTTTCCACTGAATCCAGTGCCATCCAGGCAAACATAAGTTCTCAAACTGTATAATTGTACCTGTTTTTCACTGTTTAAGTGATAGTTGTTTGTATTTTTGCAATTTTCAGAGCATTTAAAATGTGTTTTTGCTATAAATCACATTTTCTCATTCACTGTTTAGCACTTGAAGTGTTGTCTTGTGATCACCTTACAGAGGGGTGATTTAGTTAAGAAATATGTTGTTTTTGCTGCATTGCACTTAAGGGTCTTTTTTTGCTGTGTTTTTGCATTAAGAGATTTAAGGTCATCCATGTTGGGACAGAAGGTGCTTGCCTGCACTCTCTGAGATGGGAAACATGTTTTCCAGGCTCATAGTGTAATCATTTTATTGACCAGAGGGTTCAAGATTTAGACTTTACTTTAATTTCTGCTTCTATAAATTAGATGTGTTTGCTTTAGCTTTGTGCTCATTTCTACAGAGCTCAGACAACCTTGGCTATTTGTGCTTCAAGAAATGTTTCCTCTGAACCCAGTTGCCATTCAAAGTTAAGTTTTTAAACTGTATTTTCTAAGCATTTACATTTTATTTATTTATTTATATTGATTTATTTACATTTGATTACCGGGTAGTGTCCGACTGGGCCAGAAGCCCCTTTTCAGCTGAGACTTGGGAGAAAATCTCCAAAAGTGCATTTACATAATTAGACACAATGACAGGATGAGAAATACACTAAAGTATTTATTTTATTATTTTATTTATTTTACATTTGTTAACCGGGCTAGTCTGACTGGATATATTTCCATTTTCAGCAGAGGCCCGGGGAGAAAAGCTCCACATATGGACATAAGAGATTTATAATGAGTACAAATAACAAGTTACAAATAACAAGTTACAGACTTGTAACACTTCAACCAATGCATCTTGATTACAAAAAGAAGGCAACTGGAAAAACTAAAATACATTCTATTAAACATCAATACAACTTCTAGAACCTGATAAATAATAAGAGAGACCAGGGAAAAGAACTAAAACATTGAAACCTAAAACTAGATTACAAAGAATTACACTACCTAGACTATCTAAATACTATCATCTTTAGCATAATTACATATTGTAGCATGAGAAGAGAGAGTAAAGGGACAGGAGTTAGCAAAAAATAGCAGTAGAAGGGCAGTGTAGAGTTGATAAAGATATAAGCTTCCTGGGAATAGGGTCAGAGACACAAGGAATAGGATTTGTGAGGAGAAGGAGGCAAGGTGGTGAAAGGCCAGTTAAGGGGGGGGGGCGTAAGAAAAGGGAGAGGAGTGGTAGGTAAGGAATTAACATTTAATCAGGATTTGAACAGGGACACATCCAGTGGCTTTTCAGGTAGATTCTAAGTTTTTGTTTAAACAAAGTAGTAGATGCCATAGAAGTAAGTTCAGTAGGAAGTTGATTCCAGTGTTTACCCAAGGCATTTGAGAAGAGGGAGTCACCAGCTAGGTTATTAGATTTTGTCAAGGAAACTAGCAGTTTGTTTGATGAGCGAAGGGAGTTTAGATTAGAATATGTGGTTAAGAGGTTAGAAAGTGCAGGTGTATTTTGACTTTGGTATAGAGCTCTATGGACAACTGTAAGTTGGGAAAGAAGTAGCATGTTAGACAGTTCAAGCCAGTTAAGTTGCTGCAGATTTAAACAGTGATGTGTTCTAAAAGGCTTACCAGTAACAAATCTGGCTATGTTATTGTAGGTGGTTGATAGTTTGTGAAGATTGTTTTTTTTTGAGGTTAGTGTAGATTGGTGAGGCATAGAGAAGAGTAGAGATGAGGTGAGAGTGGGCAAGAGTAGCTTTGGCTGGGGAGGTTAAAAAAGTCCTAATTCGATAGAGAGAGCCGAGTTTCCTGTTTACATTTTTAATGGTATTATTAATGTGACAGTCAAAGGTAAGGTTGTTGTCTATTGTGACACCTAGCAGTTTGGTAGTGGGGTCAGGTGATATAATGGTTCCATTATTAGATAAGATAGTGAAATCTAGTGCAGGGGATCTATTAGTAGGCTTAAAGAGTAGGAGTTTGTTTTTTTTTGCGTTAAGGAGTAGGCAACGTTTTAAGAACCAAGTTTCGACTTTGGAGAATATATCTTGAGTATTAGTTTGGAGTTCAGCAATGGATTTAGCAGAGCAAATTAGTGTGGAGTCGTCAGCGTATTGTATGCATGTAGCCTGGGGAATAGCTGCTTGTAGGTCGTTTATAAAGAGGGAGAAAAGAAGAGGTCCGAGGATAGAGCCTTGGGGGACCCCAAGTGAGATAGGTAGAAGAGATGATAGTTTCTTATCCCAGAGAATGGCTTGTTTCCTATTAGAGAGATAGGACCTGAACCAGTGGACAGGTTTAGGCTCTAAGGAAAGAGATTTGAGAATTTGTATAAGGAGAGAGTGATTAACCATGTCAAAGGCTTTGGAGAGGTCGATAAAGAGAGCTGAAGACAGGATGTTATCATTACGATTCTTGTTAATCAGGTCAGTAAAGGAGAGGAGAGCGGTAGTTGTCCTATGAAAAGGCCTAAAGCCATGTTGACAAGTAGTAAGAATGTTGTTTTTTATTAGGTGGTTCATTAACTGCTGGTGAACACATTTTTCCATGATTTTAGCGAGTGGGGACAAGAGAGCTATGGGTCTATAGTTGGAGTAATCATAGGAGTTACCTCCTTTGTGTAAGGGTATGATGTGTGAGATTTTCCAGATGTCAGGTATGGTTTCTTCACTTATAGTTCTATTAATGAGAATGGATATGGGATAGGCTATTTCGGAGGCTGCTTTTGAAGGAATTCAGATGGAAGTTGGTCTGCTGAAGGGAGCATGGTTTGAGTTTATGGATACATTTCTGTATAAAGGAGGTAGAGATGGGTAGAAGCCTAAAGGTTGGTAGTTTGAGGGATACAAGGTCAGGGATGTTAGTGTTGTCACTAGAGATGAGAGGCCAAGGCATTAATAGTGTCAGTAAAGAAAGAGTTGAAAGTATTGGCTATATCAAGGGCAGAATTCTTTTCAGACCCAGATGGGGATGGAGTGGAAGTCTGTCCAGGGTGAAGAAATCTATTTAGGGTTGACCAGAATTTTTGAGGGTTGTTGTGATTAGCTTGCTGGAGGTTACTAAAATAACTCCTTTTATCAGTGAAGATGGCTTTTTTGGTAGTGTTTCTTAGGTGCCTGAAAGTCTGTTGGTCTATAGGAGATTTGCTAGTTCGCCATTTTTTCCATGCTTTATTTCTAAGTAACATTTTTTGTCTAGTGTCATTAGATAGCCAAGGGGCAGGTTTAGATTTAATTCGGATGGAGCGTTTTGGAGCATGGTAATCTAGAATTGTTAGGAATGTGGTGTTAAAGTATTGGACAGCTTCTTCAAGAGGCAGTGTCTTTACTGGGATCCAGTTACAGGCAATTAGTTCAGTTTTAAATTGAATAGTGTTGAAATGTTTGAGATTGCGTATGGTTCTAAAAATTGGAGTATTGTAAGGGGCATTTTTCTGTCTTATAATATAAGTTAAATTGTGATCACTAAAGTCATCAGGTAATGTTCCAGACTTATATTTTAGTAGAGGTTTATTCACGAGAATCCAATCAATAATACTTTCTTTGTTATTAGGTTTGTTTATCCTAGTAGGGGTGCTTATTGTCTGTGTAAAGCCATGGAGGTTGATATGAGAGGTTGGGTTATTAGTGTTAAAATAGGTCCAGTCTAGATTAAGGTCTCCTAGTATTATGGTTTCTTGTGGGTGGGTGGAGGTGGACCAACTGAGGATATTTTCTAAGGTAGTAATGTTGTTGCCTGGTGGTAGATAAATACAGATTATATAGATAGATTTTTTCGGGTTAAGTTGAAGCTTTGAGATAAGAAGTTCAGACTTGCTAATGTCCAGGTTGTCACAGGGTACTAATGTTACATTGAGTTCATTTTTGAATAAAAGAGCTACTCCTCCACCTTTTTTAGTTTTGCGGTCGAGTCTTAAGATGTTGTAACCTGGGGGAGTGATTTCATTGTCTGTAGTGAAGGGTTTTAACCAGGTTTCAGTTAAACAGAGAATATCAAAGGAGTGGTGTTCAAGAAGGGAGTGGAGATGGGTGATTTTGTTATTTATACTTCGTATGTTAAGATGCCCTATGAGTAGGGTATTAGTGTTGGAGTTTGGTATCAGTGAGGAAGAGTTTAGTGTGGTTGGGATAATGTCTGATGAGGTAGGGAAAGGCCCTGGGTTTGGGTGAATGTCCCCATCTGCCAAGGTAGAGTGGGTAAATTCAAGGTGAGCTTTGTTAGACAAGTTCAGGAAGTATTTTAGTTTCTTAAGCATGAGATTTTGAACTTTAATATGAGATAGCCTGTGATATTTAGCTAGGAGGAAGCTGGGGGTAGAAGTTATATTTAAGTGTGTAAAGTTTAGGCTATTGAAATCTGAGGCTGTATGTTTGGGAGTGTGGTGAAAGTGGTAATTGAGGCATGATTCATAACAGGTTAGGAAGTAGGGTAGTGTGAGAGCAAGCAAAATAATCAATAGAAGTATTTGTTTTGTCCGTGCAGTTTTTGTTACAGAGTTTTTAGAAGAAGTGTTGAAAGCTTTGCAGAACATGTTTATCTGTGGAGAAAGGAGTTAACTAAGGAGTTAGGTCAGATTACAGAATTAGTAAGAGAAGCTAGAAGGAAGGGTTAAAGTAAGTATTTGTCTGTGTGTGGGAGGGTGGAGATAGGGGAGGTAATGGAGGAGGGTGTGTTTGGGAGGGAGGTACAAACTAGAGTAGGAGTTTTGGATAGGTGTAGTCAAAGGGGGGGGTGTGGTATGTGAGGTATAAGGCTGAGGGCCCGTGGGGTGGGTGGGATAAGGGGGTAGGGAGGGGAGCGAAGCGGGGCAGAAATAGCTAGAGGGGAGAGCGAGTCAATCAGTTTAGTAAGCTAAACTAAAGTAAGTAAGTATTACAGAGTTAATTAATTAAAGATACATATTGAATATTCTGGTGTGGATAAATTAAGAGGAAATATATGCAATTGTATAGTATACATTTTTTCTTTCTTTTTATTTATTTATTTATTTTTTGTTAGAGTGATAAAAACATCACAGGTAGAAAGAAACCTACTACCTCATAGGAGAGAGAGAGAGAGAGAGAGAGAAGAGATTTACTATGTAATAGGGTAGAAAGTTTTTGGAAGAAAATGCAAAGATAGAGCACTAAGAGCAGACTAAAGTAGAGTTGAGAGTGTTGAGTGTCTATAATCAGCCTGGAACTGTGCAGGGACATAGACATTGTTTGGAGTAATATTATTTTAGCAGTTGTTTGAAATTGTAAGCATCAGGGTTATTTAGTATATGCTAGGGAAGAGAGTTCCAGGTTTTCACCATTTTATTGTAGTATAAGGAATTTAAAGTGTATTTTTGTTACAAATTACCTTTTCTCTTTTATCATTTGCACTTTAACTGCTTTGTCTTGTAATCACCTTGTAGATTGTTGACTTAGCTAAGTAACAGTTGATAAATTGCATTTCAGGGTATTTTTTTCCTGTGCTTGTACCTTGAGGATTAAGGTCATCCATCTTGTGGCAGAAGGTGTTTGTCTGGTATATCTTAGCTGGGAAGCATATCAGAGGGGCTCAAAGTGAACTTGTTTTATTGGCCAGAGGGCTCAGGAGTTAGATTTCACTTTCATTTCTGCCTCTATAAATTAGACTTGTTTGGGCAGAGCTTCTTAACACACATTGGCAGGTTGGCAGTGCCCAGTACAGACGCAAGGGCCTGGGCAGTTAAGTTTATCTATAAAACTAGTACTAGGCCTGCAACTTGCAATTTACTGAAGAATTGTGCAGAGATAAACTCAGAGCAGCTAGCTTGTGTGTCAGATAGCAGTAATACAATATGCTGGCACTATTCAACTCTTGTCCCTAATCCCAGAGACCACTCTAGGAGATCTTTGTAAAACATAGTTCTGAACGACCCAGTCTAATACAGGTTTCTCCATAGTATCCTGATATAAAGTAGCAATTGTCCCATGTACACAGCCAACCTTATAATCCTTAAAGAAACCAACACAGTATGCGAGATATGTACATATACAACTTCCCTGTTGGCAAAAATCTCACTTACAAAAATGTTTGTCAAGAAAAACATATATACTACATCCACCACACAGTGTCAACCACACACATAGACTTATGCTGATGAACTAAAAAGCAATCTCCATAAATCTCAAAGACCTAAGCCTGCAAACATCAATGCCTAAACTCTGCAAACTGTAAAGTACACACCAAAAGCAACATCAAACACAACTCATGAGACTATTCAAAATGGACAGCCTGAAAACAAAGCCCATAAGGCAAGCAAAGAATTTACCCAGGACCCTTGTCATAGGGACTCCACTGTATGACACACAGATGTCCCACTCACCAGATTAAAAAGGAAAAGATTAGGTCAGATGCGGATCTGGAGCCAGGCTCCACCAAGTTACACATGCACTCAGGTCCTTCAGTTATCAGTAAGACTCTGCCATAGTCCATGTTAGCATAAAGCACTATAGACATACTTCTTTGGACTATATAAAGAGAGACATCATGGGCTTCTCTGAATATATGTCTCAGACAGGTATGTGCCTTGCATTGAGAAAGATTCTACCTTAACCAAGGATGATGCCACAGTAAGAACAAAAAATGATAGACTTTAACTACTGGCATAGTTTCTAGTGTCACTCCAGGGGGATTCAATAACTGCCAGCACTAGATCATGGTCAACAGACTATGTGGTTTTGACAAAGATAGCTGCACCTGTCACCCCCCCCCCCCCGGGCTTCAAGATTTTGGCTAAAACTTTTTCCAGGCCTTAAGGCAACACTAAAGTGAAATATCTACTGACAGAGCAAATAAAACCTAAAGGAAATTAAGCATGTTACTGCTCAGAGTTAGAAACCTTAACAAGAAACTCCTTACCATACAAGCTCTCCTCATTCTGGAAAATATAGACATCTGTGCCATTACTGAGACATGGCTTAAAGCCACAGAAAGTACTCTAGCAGTGCAAGGCCACAGTGCCTTCCACACATTTAAAGCATCAGCTGCACAGACAGAGATTAAAGGTGGAAGTGTGTCGATCTACACTAGCAACATGTATACCTCAAGCCTTGTTAAATAGGATGATACCCAAAAGTTCATCCATGTGCAAATCACCCAAGATAGAGTCCCTTACCATATCTTAGCAAGCTATAGGTCACCATCTATGTCACAAGAATCCCACAAATTTTATGTAGATCTGCTGAAGTCACTCGCCATACATCCAAACATTCTATAGACTGAAAAACATACACTGCCTCCAACTTGCAGGCATAATGTTTCCTGGAATTTATTAATCTTAAAAGCTGAGCTTTGGCAGGCTAAGATCTAGCTGTATTCAACTGGACGTATAAGAGAATTTAAGTACCTTTTATCTGCACTTTTTTCAAATAATACAGCATTTTAATTGATTTATTTATGTTGCATTGAATATTAACTGAACTGGAAGTTTTGACTCTGTTTTTTTCAGTTAGAGCTTGCTAGATTTTATTGCCTGTTAGAATTCCTGCATAGACAGTAATTGTAGACGGGGATAGTCCCATTCATTGATATTCTGTTATTGCCTATTTAAGTGGTACATTTTGGAATATTTTCTGCTTAAAACCTGAGCTTTGGCCAGCTATGATCTAGCTGTATTCAACTGGCCGTATAAGAGAATTTAAGTACCTTTTATCTGCACTTTTTTCAAATAAAATAGCATTTTAATTGATGTATTTGTGTTGCATTGAATATTAACTGAACTGGAAGTTTTGACTCTGTTTTGTTTTCAGTTAGTTTTTTTTTTCAGTTAGTTCTCCACCCCACCCTCCCTGGTTTTGTTTTGGTGTTAATTTTGGTGGCTTTGAAACTGCCCACCCCTCTTGTAAATTTGTGTTTGGATACTCCTTCTGGGCCTATGTCATTTGCTCACTCAACTGAGTGTAGTGAGATCATATTCTGATTTCAGGCACTCCTACTGTGTACAAAGAGAGCATCTGGGAAAGAAAAAAAAATTAAGCTTGTTTCCTGCCTTTCCTGTAAGTGGTTTAGACTGTTTGTAGGCGTTTATGCCCCCAAGCCTTTCTGTGTTGTAGGGAAGCCTTCTAGCTTAATTTTGTTTCTTAGAACTAGCCAGTTTTCTAGTTTCAGCACTCAAATCTGTTTCTTTGAACTCAGCACTTGTTCAGAACTCGTTGTAAGCACTAAATAAGCTGAAAATTACTACAGCACTCAACTTTCCTCACTTGTCTAGAGGAAAGCAGTTTTTAGTACTTAATAAGTAAGCACCTATCCAGGCATGTCTAAGGGTCAGCTCCCAGTGATTTATCCTGTCTACCTGATGAATATGGGCATCTTGGGGCAATGCAGCAATTGGCTCATGTACACAGACAACCCTCTCCTCCTACCACCCAACACTACAACCTGTGAGAGATGCACTTATATAGCCAAACTGGAAGCAAAGCTCTCTTCACCCAAGACTGGTCTAGACAGTCAAGAGGAGAAGGTAAACACTTGCACCACACCACACTCATCACATAGTCCCTCAAAATCTACACCAACAAAACACACACATTGAAACATAAAGCGCACACCTACATTCATGGAGGCTCTCAATAAAAACCTGCCCAAGCATCAGGGACCTCCAAAGCAGAAACGCAAGCAAACTCCACCCCCCCCCAACACAACCCAAATGACACATATCCCACAAACTCAGTGTGACACTCAATCACAGCCCATAAGGCATAACAATGTACCCAACACTCTAGTCATAGGTGACTCTATAGTCAGGCACACTGATGTTCCACTTACCAGGCTAAACAAGGAGGAAGTTACTGTCAGCTGCCTGTGAGGTGCCAGGATTCACCACACAATGCATGCACTAAGGTCTCTCCACAACAAGTACAAATATGACACTATCATTGTCCATGTTGGTGTGAATGACCTGAGACATACCTCCCTGGACTACATGAAAAGAGACATGGAGGAGCTCTCCGATCTTGTAGCCCAGGCAGGTATGACCCTAGCTCTGAGAAGCATCCTGCCATCACCCAGGATGATACCACAGTACAAGGACAAAATGATTGACTTCAACAATTGGATAAGCTTCTTGTGTCATTCTAAGGGGATCCCGTATTTGTCTGCCTGGGACGGCATGATCGACAGACCACGATGCTTTGCCAGAGATGGCCTGCACCTTTCACCCTTGGGATTCCAGATACTGGCTAAGGCTCTTGCCACCCCTATAGTGCCTTTTTTTAGGCAAGGTTCAAATGACAAATTCACCACCATAACATGTACAAGCAAGAAAATCTGAGGGTAATGCTACTCAATGCTAGAAGTCTAAACCTCAAAATACACTAACTTGAGGCACTCCTTAAAATGGAGAACATCGACATCTGTGCAGTGACAGAGACCTGGTTCAAAGCTCCAGATAGCATCCCTGTGTTACCAGGCTATAATTCATACCACACCTTTCGGTCACCTAACCCGGAAAAAAGCACTAAAGGTGGAGGCGTGTCCATATTCATTAAGGATATCCACACCTTCAGGCTAGTTGCACAGCATAATGCATCCAAGATTATCCAATTGCAACTAACTCTGGGCAAGACCGCAATCCAAATTGCAGCTTGCTACAGACCCCCCCCCCCACCATGCCCCAGGATTCCCACTCCTCATTTCTTGATACACTGAAAAGTATTAGGGTACAACCCAACATCCTAATAATGGGTTATTTCAACTACCCCACCATTAACTGGGAAAACTACTTATGTACCAACTCTTTCACTCAACATTTTCTGGAATTCATAGCTTCCAATGCCTTGGATCAACTTATTCACACCCCCACCAGGGGCAGCAATATCCCAGACCTGGTCATTACCAACATAGACAACCGGTGTTCCACACCAGAGTTCAATTCCTCATTGATCAGATCCGACCACAAGCTAATCACCCTAGACATCCACCCCCCCCCCCACCCCCAGTTAGGGAAACCACCGTAAAAAACTTCTCCAAAGCCAACTTCACACTTCTTAAGACAGAAGTGGCAAACTTCATGACACCCATGCAGACGGACAATAGAGGTACGACTGCTGAATCCTACACAGATGCACTTTATAAGCACTTACACGAGTGCATGGATCATGCTATCCCTAATAGAACCATGATGCTATCCTCCAAAAAAAGAAGCCAATCTGGTGGTCCTCTGCCATAAACAAACTCTACAACAGAGGAAAGAAACTGTTGCAAAAAAGGGTAAAATCCAGTGACTGGAGAAACTCCCTGGTCAACCTCAGTAAGAAGCTGAGATCCCTCATAAAATCATCCAAAGCTAGTTACAAAAACAAAATTGCCATTGACTCTAAAGACAACTACAAAGCATTCTATAGCTATGTCAAGAATCTCAATGGCAACACTCAGATCTGCTCTGAGTTACAGCACAATGGCACTAAATATACAGAATCAACTGATATTGGCAACATCCTGGCAGATAGGTTCAGTGCTAACTTTACCCCACTCTCACCCCCCTAGAGGGCCCATCTCTATACCGGAATAATGCAAAGTTCCTGCAATCACAGCTGCACAGGTAAAAAAAACACACAATCTAAAGCCAAGAACACAGCATCCATGGGACCTGACAATATCCCAGGCTGCGTTATGCACGAACTACAAAATGAACTAGCACCCTACCTAAGTACCATGTTCAATCATAGCCTCACCTCAGGCTTTGTGCCCACTGAATGGTGCACTGTGATGGTTATCCCACTCCACAAAGTGGGAGCCACGACGGACCCTGGGAACTACTGCCCCATTAGCCTAATGAGCCTGGTCTGCAAGGCCATGGAAGTATCATCATGGAACTCATAAACAAAGACACTGGTAATCTCCAAACCCTGGACCGTACCCAGTTCATGTTTGTAAAAGGCAGATCATGTCTCCTGAACCTGATTGACTTCTTTGAAGCAGTCACCAAAGCCATAGATGAGGGTAAGGTGGTTCACACAGCTTATCTAGATCTTGCCAAGGCTTTAAACACCATCCCCCACACTGGAATTATAGATAAGCTCACTAAACTAGGTATAAATTCCTATGTCACAAGATGGGTTGCCAACTGGCTCATGGACAGAACCGACAATGTGAAAGTAGCAAACTCCAAATCTGACTTCAGACCAGTGACAAGTGGAGTACCACAGGGTTCAGTCCTGGGTCCTCTCCTGTTTGGTATCTACTTCTCTGAAGTACAGGCTAACACAGAAGGTCTTTGGCTAACAAAGTCTGCAGATGACTGCAAACTAGGAGCCATAATTGAAACTCCTAACAATGTGGACATACTACAAAAGGGCCTCACTGAGACAGATGCCTTGTGTCAAAGTCATGGCCTGAAGCTCAATGCCAAAAAGTGTATTGTCATCCCCTTTGGTAAAAACTTTGTATCCATGAACTACCACATAAGTGGTAGTCTACTTAATGCCGAAAGTGTGATAAGAGACCTTGGGACACAGGTGGACAGTAGTCTCTCCTTTGATAATCACATCGCCACACTGGTCAGGAAATCCTTCTACGTGGCTCAGCTCATCACAAAAGGTTTCTCATCCAGAAAAAACGAGGTCATTGTTTCCCTGTACTCATCACTCATCAGACCCATTATAGAGTATAACGCCCCTTTTGGTATGTACCTCACAAGACATCTATAATAACTGGAAAGGCCACAGAAATACCTCACAGAGAGGATTACTGGCCGCAAAAAGATGCCCTACGCAGACTGTCTCAAAAAACTCTAGCTTTACTCCATCGCATATTGCGTACTCAGAGATGATCTCTGCCTAACATACAAAGCTATGTTAAATGCAGGGCTTTGGACATGCTCCACTTAAAGGAATCCCAATCCCTTTGAGCTACACGCTCTAGGGACCTAAACCTTGTCACCACAATAAACAGAACATGCTGGAGGGATAGATTTCTGTCCCAGAGACTTGCCATACTCTGGAACAGACTACCTATCTATGTCAAACAGAGCTCCTCATTAACACTCTTCAAGAAAAATCTTGACGATTGGATGGGAAATAGGAAATTAACCCCAGGGATCACTTCTGTGGCTCTGCTCAACAGGGGCACAGGAAAATAATTTTCTTGGGTGGCAAAAGCCAGGATACCTTTATGGCTAGGCTTATATAGGCCCTAGGGCTAATAGCCTAGTACCTACCTATGAACCTATGAACCTATTAACACAATACCCTTGATCAGTTAATGTTCACTCCAAGTACAGGTTCAAACATACTGGACCTAGTCCTCACAAATATGTAAAAGTGCTGAACCTTCTCCTACCTCCACCCCTGTGTCACATCCCCACTGGTATGATCAGGTCACAAAGCTGTTTCCTTCAAAATAAAAATCAGCTTGGAAAATCCAACAAAACTTGTTACAGTTACAAACTATTCTAAAGTGAACTACATCCTATTAAGTGACAGTTTGTCAAAATGCAATGCCCCGCTTAACTCAGAGTTCACAACAGTCTGTGCAGAATTGTTCACAAAAACACGGTACAAACATGTAAATGGCTACATAGAGATTGCTGTACCTACCAGAAGTAAGCTCAAAACAACCCAAAGACAAATCACATGTGTGGACAATGTGTATAAGAAAAGGAAAAAGTTCAAGGCCAAAACCAGAAACAGCAACTTTTGTAATGACAAGAGCTCACTAATTAAACTAATCAGGAAACTAAGACGTCTAATTATATCCAGCAAAGCTAATTATTTGGTAAGATTGCAACTTAGTCTAAAGACAACCACGAGGCCTTCTACAGCTATGTTATAAACCTTGAAGGTATCACGCAGCAGCATGCTGAACTAGTAGTAAATGGTAGCACTTTCAATTAGCAGAGTCACATAGCAAACCTTCTGGCTGACAAATTCAGCCCAATTTCACAACCAGTCCCTCTGCCACCCCAGGGGAAATCCCTGCTAATATACCTCCCCAACTATTAGCAGGGAACAGGTTATGGTGGCACTTGCTAAGGCCAAAAGCACAGCCTCACTGAGACCAAACAATATCCCAAACTATCTGCTAAATAGCCTGGAACATAATGTATTACCTTCACAAGGGCAGTTCTCCAACTGACCCTGGATGTTACACACCTCTTAGCCTAATTAATCTAATATACAAAGCCATGGAACAAATTATCATGGAAATGATTTACAAAGACATTGGTAACCTACAGGCACTGGAACCATCCCAGTTTGGTTTGGGCAGAAGAAGGCCATGTCTATTTAACCTGGTAGACTTTTTGAGAAGGTAATCAAGATAATGGATGAAGGTAAAATGGTTCATATCACATATCTAGATCTGGCTAAGCCATTAGATACAATACCCCAGTCAGGTATTTTAGACAGGGATAAATCCATACATAACTCAATGAATTGCCAGCTGGCTCACAGATAGGACCCAAGAAGTCAGGATTGATGAGACCACCTCCACCAAGAGGCAGGTCAACAGCAGAATACCAAAGGGCTCCATCTGGGCCCACTCCTGTTTGGTATATACTTCTCAGAGGTCAAGGCTAAGGTCAAAGGCCTGTGGCATACTAATCTTGCATATGACTGCAAATTAGGAGCTGTCAGAAATCACCCCCATGATACCAACATCCTGCAAGAAGTTTTAACACAGGCAAATGACTGGTGCCAAAGCCATGGATTAAAACTGAATGCAAAGAAGTGCATTATATTGCTTTTCGAGAAAATATCAACCCAGGCAAATTACTCCATTGATAAGACTTCCCTAAGAGGTGACCAGGTAGTTTGATATCTAGGAACATATATAGTCAGTAATCTGGCCTTTGATCATCATGTAGCCAAGGTGGATATGAAAATCATGTTATGCTTCCCAATGCATAAGTAAGGGTATGGCATCCAGGTCCAAGGAAGTTATAGTACAACTCTATTTAGTCCTTATCAGACTTACCACTGAGTGCAGTGCTTCCTTCAGCATGCATTTGTCTAGGCATATGCAACAGTTGGAACACCCATGGAGGTTCCTCACTGAGACAATCCAGGGTATTAACAAACTGCCCTGTACAGGCTTCCTTAGAGCTCTTTCTCTATACCCTAAGGCATCTTTTCATGCAGCCCTGATAGCACTTTTGCACATCCGCAAAAGGAACAGCACCATAAACATTAGATCTAGGGATTTAAACTTTGCTTTCAACATGAATAGTACATGATGGCAAGACAGATATATGTCTCAAAGCATCCTATTCTCTGAAATAAGCTCCCCATCCACAAGAAGCAGAGTCCATCCCTAACCCTATTCACAAGTAATTTTGACCACTGGATGAGAAATTGTAAATTCGTCCTGGGGCTGGTTCCCAAGTCTCTTATAGACAGAGACAAATAGTAAGCATTCCCCAGCTAACATTGGATAGAAAATCATAAATTCAACCTCAGCCTGGCTCCCATTACTCCTATAGACAGAGGCCAGCAGTAAGCATTCACTAACTAACAAACCCCCTACCCACATCAGTTTTTAGCAATCCCTTAACTAACATACCTATCCAAACTAAAATGTCCCTCCAGTTTAGACACATATGTTTCAAGGGGACACAATTGGATTGGGTTGCATAGCTAGCCTTATAAAGGCCCTGGTGGTCATTAGCCTAGAATATACCTATGAAGCTTGGAACCTATGGTACACTTACAAATATCAGTGTGACATAATTGAACTTACAGTATGTGAAACTCAGACTAGAAAGGTGGGATACAGTAAAGTAGCATGATGTTCTGACCTACACAAATCCTGACAACATCAGAGTTTGATTTGTGTCCTTGTACTATAATATGAAAGTCATGAAAACATGAAATCATTCAACTATGAGGGAGTCTGACCTATCAACTCTGTGTAGTTATAACCTGAATTTCCTAAACAAAGTGAGGCATACTAGGAGTACTATTAAGGATAACAGGAAAGCACATATCAGGTGATTGTTTACCATTTACTAGTAGAAAGCAGGTTTCAAGGGATTTGAGCCCATTACTTCATTGAGTAATTCTCTTGTATAGACTGGATTATTGTGCAGTTACACTGAATGTGGTAGAAAAGCACTTACCATGTGATTGTTACACATTTACAGACTGAAAGCAAAATGACAGGCCTCAAGGGAGTAAAGTCCATGACTTTTTTGAGTGATATTCTCCCAGAAAGTGCATTAACAATATGAACTCCAGAAACACTTGCTCTGAAGATGTCAAAAAGGCACATATCACATGATTACTACACATTTACAGAAGACACTGACAAGGTGTGCTACAGAATCTGTCATAGTGAAGGTGTCAGGAAAGCACATATCATGACATTATTACATATCTGCATACTAAAAGCAGGGGAAAATGGAACAAGTCTCAAGGGATTTGAGCTGATAACTAAACATCACATTAAGTAACACTCACACTGAAGGTGTCAAGAAAGCACATATCTGGTGATTGTTGCACATTTATACACTGAAATTAGAAAAATAAAAAAAAGTAACAATGAGAAGATGTGATCCCTCCCGCTTACGCATCAACATTCTGCAAACCACCTCTTGGATTAGGTTAGCCATGAAAGTATTCAGACTAAAGCCATTCACTTAACTTTGTTTTTTATTTATCAACTGTTGTGTGTTACTAACGGCAACTGAGGCTGATATACATAGTGTACGATATTGATTGGACATCATTAAAGCTAAGCAATGAGCACCGCCAATTCTCATCTGCCATGCATGATCAATGGTGCTCATCATCATCCACCATGAACAGTATGTGCACAAAAAGAAAAGTTATTCAGAAGCCACTTAAATGGTATGTGTGTCTATTTCTTGACCAAATTAAAGGTAGGAAATGGGTATACAGGACAAAGATGAAAAGGGGAATCAAGCAAAGGATAATATACAATATGAGCAAATAAAGAATGAGGAGGCTGTAGCTGGGGTTGCAGCATAACTTTCAGTTCTTAGCTTCGGAATTCTTGTCAAAGAAATACATAATGGAGAGACAAAAGCCCAAAATTGGGGGACGATGTTACATATGTCTTCTATAAACATGAAAACTGGCTAGAATAATTTGTATTACATTGGCATGCATTTTCTGAAGAATGTTAAGTGTGAAACTCAAATGTTTGTCATTATTATTTACTAACTTCAATATGCAATGATTTGCAGGAAAATACAAATATTGTGAGAAGTACTCCAAAAAATATGAACCTAACCTCTAGGCATTCCACAATTATTTGAAGAATGGAGAAGTATGTATTGGAGGCGTACCATTTTTTATGACAGATGACCCATTTATTTAGGAGATCTGATAGCTGAAGACGAAAGTAAGGGAAGTAAGAGGAAATTAAAGAGAAAGCCAGATAGACAGACATGACTACCAGGGTGTGGAAAAGTACAATAAGCGGGAGAGGCAATGATGAAGAAGACATCAGACAAACTGATGGAAGCCAGTGGTGAAGAGAGCATTTTAAACCAATTATGGGGTGGACATGGACACAAAAGGGAGAGGAACCATGTCAGAGATAGGACTGGGTGATCACATGTTGCAATCTCAGACATTGCTCATCATCCTGGTTAGTGTCACCACTGGGTCCTGGCTCAAATGGTGGACCCAGTAATGGGCAGGAATCTACTCTATAATTCATTGGAGCATGGTCTCCTTGACACCCATGCAGGCATCCAACCTACTGTCAGTGAAATCCCCACAAGGTTTGCCAGCTGCTCCTCCACTCACACTGCTAATTGTGAAAAACACTGTACCAGCATCCAGTGCAAGGCTACTTGATGCAGGTGGTGTTCATAGGGCTGGAAGTATGAAGGCAACTGTGATATCCTGAGGCCCGGATGTGCTAAGAACTTTGGTTCTTTGGTAGTGGTAGTGGTAGTGGTGTTGCTGCTGCTGCTGCCATATGTGGGAGGCCGACATGCCTTTCTGCTGCAAATCTGCAGGTTACTATGTTGCTGCATGTAATAATAAAAGAAATGGAGAGAAACAAAACAATAAACATAATAAATGTATGTAAGACAAAGGACAGTAACAAATAAGGGGAGGGAGTTATGAATGGAATATTCATCATGCCTATATTTCTTTCTCTAATAATACAGCTAAACAGAAAACACTTTTAATATTTCTACATAATCAGTAATTTCATATAGTAGTATAGCTTTGCAAGTGAATATTAGGCTTACTGCTATTAACGGCCATTTTAAGCCTAGCTAATAAGTTTAGATCACAATCCAACCCTGCACTTTGTGTTTATGAGATGAATACCTTAAACATTATGCCAGACCAACCCCCTCCTCATCCCAAACCACATACATAGGATCAATGATTTTTTTTTTAAACTCTCATTGGATAACTTATATTTAGTCATCTAAATTTGGTTAACCTACCAGATGGTCATCATGTATGTAAGATCGCACAATTTTCGGGTTGGGGAATATGCCCTTTCCCCAATATTGTGTGATCTCAGAGTTAATATATATATATATATATATATATATATATATATATATATATATATATAAAATGTATATATATGAGATGTTTGTTCAGTAATGTTAACGTCTGAGGAAGCGGACTCTGTTCCGTGAAAGCGGTTATGTTTTTGGTGTGTATTAAATTGATTTTGTGATTATTTCGACGATTATTGGTGTTATTTTGTTCATGTTATTGCTGCTTCTTCTTGGGATTTTTTATCTACATTTGCTGGGTCTCTACTGGTTTTGGAATATACATATATATATATATATATATATATATATATATATATATATATATATATATATGCACACACACACACATACACACACACACATATATATATATATATATATATATATATATATATATATATATATACATACACACGCACATATATATTTGTGTGTGTGTGTGTGTGTGTTTTATCTATATCCATATTTATATATATATATATAAATATATATATATATATATATATATATACACACCACACACACACACATCATTAGCAGGGATGGGGGATGCAGTGGTAAACCACCTGCAGAAAAATCTGTTTTTTTTTTTTAGTTTGAATTTTACATTCATCAAGGTTATTCCTCAACAAATGAGTAGTAGAGTTTTGGCCCTGAGAACTGGGTGATCTCACTTGCCTGTTGATCACCTGTATAGCTGACCAAATTCAAGTTGTTGATGTATTTTAGGTTGATGTTTGGGTGTTTCACTCAAACTCAATACATGGTCCCCTACCCCAGACTCCCCCAATTCATTAGTATCTCCAAACCACAGAAAAACATCCAAGATCCTCCCTAAAGACCAGTGGTAGCAAGTGGAGGAGCTATTACTGAGCCTATCAATCTTTCTTGAAGTACAAATCATGAGCTTAGCTGAACAGAACAGATCATTTATGCTGGATTCCCTGGAATTTCTAAATAAAATCAAAGACATAAGAGTCACAATCAACACATTGTTAATGACTATAAACATTAAAGCTCTTTATAGGGTCCTTCTCCATGACCATTGTATCAAGAGAGATCACCAAAGCCTATAACCAAATGAGGGCAACCCTCCCAGATAAAATGCAAGCACTCACCAAGTTGCCTAAGGTTCCTTCTCCCCCTTGACTATGAATTAGTGAGTTAGAAAACCGGTGCCTTCAGTACATTTTTCTGATTGTTATCATATTGGTACATGCTATTCTGTATCAGAGTGATAAACACTGGGAATTTCGGCATCAGCTCAAGGGGGCTTATTGGTCTCTGTAGCAGCATGATCCCCTTCCAGTCTTGTGGCATAGTGGACCCCTCTAGTCCACAGGCACACCACGCTTTCTATATAGGGACATGCTTATCCTATAACACTATAGATTATTGGGCCTTTGAGATGGGTCAGCATCCCTTAATTCATTTGGTTCAATGGATGACTAGCACCACTTAGTTTTCAGGGAACGTTTTGTACCATTGCTAGACTGAATCACATTTGGTTGGATATATTTTACTCCTGCATTTGTGGTGTAGCAGTATAAATTATTCTGATTCAACATATCTACTTCCAAATCTAATTTCATTCATAGCAATGCTTCCTGGGGATAGCTACATGGCTTGGTTGACCCCATTTATCACCAAATAAATGCTGGCCTCCGCATATTACTTGGCCAAGCCCTCCACCCTACCCCCACTACTGTATTAGAGATCTTTGATTCACAATGTGATGCTTTTGTTTTATTTTAGGTGGAGCAGATCAAGATTTCTTTAACTAATATCTGTGAATTCTATAAGATTTTTCCTATTTGTATTTGTATGACTACACAGAGACTCTATTGCATTTATACTGGCTAGCTTTTATCACTTCCAGTAGCAAAAGCTTCCTCAGGCACAGGTCAACTAATTAAAAAAAAAAAAAAAGAAAAAAGAAAAAAATAACAGAACCATTTTGGCCTGTTACAACTTTCTCATCAAGGCTGGAATAACATTAAGAGCACTTGTTACAGCTGTCCACTCTTGCTTCAGTAGCTCGCAATCCCTGTTGTAACCAATACAGAGTAGATTTATTCACTTTCATAGGCTCAGTTTTATCATGTTTTTTTTCTAGTAATAAGGGAATATGAACTATATAGCATGGATATTGCTCCAGCTATAATAATGTGTGTGAAGAAATAGCCAGGGAATTGTTATGGCTAGGCTTGTATAGGCCCTAGGGCCAGTAGCCTAGTACCAACCTATGAACCTTCATTCCCTGAAGTACACTGCATTTTCACCTCAGGAACCAGGATTTCCTATAACCCTGTGGATTAAAAATGTTTAGGTTCACTTACCACCTGATACAGCGATTGCTGCTTTTCACAATTGCATGCTATTAGTTTAATATTTTTTTATCATGTCTTATTCAAATTTATGTGGCTTCCACACATAGAGGCTTTTATTGTCAAAGACTCCATGGTTTTCAGTCACATATACCCTAGTGACAGCTTTCTACTGCATAATGCTTTAACTGTTGGGGTTATTTACTAAGGTGTAAAACATCTTTCTTTATGGAATCCTTCACAGTTCATAGGCTCAGCCTTTACAAGCCTAGCCAGTTTTATTCAGATTTTTCCCAATTTTCTGTCCCTAGGGGAAAGATAACAAAGGTCAGCAAGCAGGGTTTTGACAATCTTTACCAATTGCCTCTAACGACAAGGACATGGGTACCACCTCAGGAGTGAATTAGCAATTTCCCATCCACTGGTCCAGATTGTGTTTGAAGACGATCAGAGAAGGGCTCTATTTCACTTGAATAGTAAGCTATTCCAGAAGAGGGGCAATCCCTGGGACACATAACTGTCTCTCCAGCATGATCTATTCATGTCAGAGATCAGATTTAGATTTGGAGTGGGTAACCCCCTCTTCAGTTAGTTTTATGTATATGCAGCATTTCCATCAGGTATGGGTCAGAAACTGCCTTCTAGGTCAAGCATAGATCACTCCTCAGTAATTGGTAGAAAACTGAATACAGTGACAGGGCTTTTAATCAGTCTGCATATGACATGTTGGCTATACCCTGTATTTTTTGGTGAG
The DNA here is from genome assembly GCF_019279795.1 of Protopterus annectens. NCBI lineage: Eukaryota > Metazoa > Chordata > Ceratodontiformes > Protopteridae > Protopterus > Protopterus annectens. Next base: position 1,922,005,259 of record NC_056726.1, read on the forward strand.
AAAGTTCTGAGGATGCTCCAACTGTTGCAGGTGCCTGGTGAGGTACATGCTAAAGGGTGGATTGTACTCAATTATTGGTCTGATGAAGACCAGGTACAGTGGTACTATGAAATTCTTTGATCTAGATGTCATACCCTTATTTATAAACTGAGCCACATAGAAGAATTTCTTCACCACTGTGGACACATGGTGGTCAAAGTTCAGATTGCAATCTATCTGAGTATCCAGATCTCTAACCACTGGGTCCACTCTTAGAGGGGTGCTATTAATGTTGCAATCTGCAGGAGTATTTGATTTCCCAAGTGGTATTATTATTATACATTCTTTACATTTAGATTGAGGTGATGGCACTGACGCAAATCATTAGTCTGCATCATACTTTTCTGTAGGATATCAATATCATTTGGGGAGTCAAATATCGCTCCCATCTTGCAGTCATCAGCCAAAGGCCATCTACGTTTGCCTAGACATCTGAGAAGTATATTTCAAACAGGAGGCATTCCCAAATTGAGCCCTGTGGTACTCCAGTGATGACTGGTGGCTTGCTGTATGTATATTCCTCCACTGTACTAACATTTGTCCTATCCATGAGCCATTTGGCTATCTCTCTGGTGACATAAAGTTTTATGTCCAATTATGTGAGTTTTTCTATAATATCCAAGTGGTGTATTGTGTCAAATGCCTTTTCATGGTCAATGTAGGTGATAGCCACTGTCATACCTTCATCCATGGCCTTGTTGACCTTCTTAGAGAAGCAGGACCTGTCCTTGTTGAAATCAGACTGTGTTAGGTCTAGAGTATGGAGATTTCCTATGTTGTTGTTAATCAGGACCATGATTATCTTTTCCATAGCATTGCATATGAGGCTAGTCAGGAATTATGGGTCAGTAATTTTGTGGGTCCATTGATGGTTCCCCATTTGCAGAGGGATGTCTGTTGATGTCCTCCACTCTACTGATACGATGCCTGTCTAGAGACTGTGATTAAATAGAGATCCCAGTCAGTCTGCTAGATCATGTTTCAATCTATTTAATATGCACCCTGAGAGTCTGTCAGGGCCCATTGATGTTGTGTCTAACTTTAGAGAGTGCAGTGAGGACCGGTTCTTTTGTGATAATAGGCAAATAAATGGTAGGGGTATTTCATAGGGAGTGACTGGATGTGATGGGGAGGGGTTGAGCTAAATTTATCGGCCAGCAGGTTTTCTATTTCTTCTGGATGAGTATATGCAGTGAAATCTACAGCCAACTCAGCATATTGTTGAGTGGTTCCCTTAAGAACGCGGACATCAAGTCCAAGCATATGTGATTTTTATATATATATATATATATATATATATATATATCTATATCTATATATATATATATATATATATATATATATGTATGTGTGTGTGTGTGGGGGGGGTCTAGCCGTTCAGACAAACATATTTAAGTCACTGGTGATAAGCAAAGGACAGCAACTTCTACTGTATATTGGGAAATGTTTAGCAAAATAATAGCTATGGTTGCAAATGTATGGAAGAAATACTGCTACAGTAATACTACATACAGTTTTCTCAGGGTAAACACAGCTTTGGGGCACAGGGACCTGAAACCATAGGCATCCTCATAGGGTGAGGCCAAAGACAATTCACATGAAGATCCACTTATCCACGTACACAGGAGGTGGCATATATAAACACCCTTCTAGCATTGCAGACAAAGTACTACCCTTGAACTATGCAGCAATGACAGACATGACAATGGTGGCTGAAAGGCCTACAATTATTTTTTTAATGCCTACAACTGTTAGTATTAAAAGCCAGACATATTTACGATGGCATGTATACTCAGCCCAGCAATGGCTTAACTGCTCATGTGTATCTGTCCATTCATTTTGATCTCTCCACATGCTATAGACATAAAAACAGAAAACCGAGTAACATTTGTGGATGGCATACAGTAGCAGCTTAAAGGATAATGTAATATAACATCTACACTTACAGTACATAGGTGGTGGCCGATGCCTAACTTCATCCTACTTTTGATGTAGGAGGTTAACATTGCTTTGACTGATGTCACTATAATAGTGACAACTCTGTTCCCCCATGCAAGGGATGCCAGTTGTACAGAGGACTCTGTTGCCCAAACTATTCCAGGCTTCAGTTTTACTCAGAGGCCCTTTATACCCCCCCCCCCCCCACTAAGCCCTGGCAGAAACTTCTTCTGGTAATCCTGGTAGAAGAAATGCAGAAATATTTTTGTTTTCCTCCACACACCACCTCATTGCTCTAAAAGGATTACTACCCTCTCCTTCTCCAGCCATGATGTCTCAACTTGAAGAATGTCAGGAAAATGGCAATGAACTGATATCCAGATCAGATCTTGGCATTTCTTATCTGCAGAGCAATGATAAGTATCAATGTGTATCTCATTTGCATGACTGACACCGAATTCATAAAATATAAGTAACGCATTATTATGGTTCTAATGGCACATTTATGTGTGAAACATGGCAATCCTCTGTCTCTGTGTATGCTGCAGGAAAACATGATGTTAATTATGGTATCACAATTTCATCAACTCTAAAATTATAGGCTGCCCATGTCTGCACAGATTTGCCACTAGGTGCTCAGGTATGTGCAAGATATCCTGCTGAAATCAGTACAAGGTTTGCCAGGTGTGCTGTTGCACAAACTGAGTGATTCAGAAACAGTGAGTAGAAAATCTGTATAATACTAACACTACAAGCCACCTGGAACATAACTGTATGTCAGAAACAGTGAGTAGAAAATCTGTATAATACTAACACTACAAGCCACCTGGAACATAACTGTTGTGAAAGTGAAAACTTCTGTAACTAGAGTTTGAATCCTGCTAAGAGAACATTTTTAGAAAATGTCCTTCTCTGCATGATATCCTTTTAAATAAGTTACATGCTACTTTTTACTTATCCATTGCTTTGTACAGCTTTAGCTTCTTGACTGCTATTTACTCCAAGGAAGATAAGGGATATCAGTTTGTCAGTACTTCTAAATATGCTGTCCAAAAGTATATTAAGGGATACGTTGCAGGTGTTCTGAATGTAGTAGCATGCAGGATTGTTAAGGAAGATGGCAGACATACCCCTGCGTTCATATTCAGAGTAATATTCAATAATATTTCAGTGTTCTGTGCCTTGCACATATGTGTAATATTGTACACACAGTCAGCATTTTGGCCCATGTGGTAGGATCACAATTCAGGGCACCTACTGATGACTTGAGAAAGTGAAAGCATGCATTTGCAGACCATAGACATGGTCTCTAACGTTTCTGATTTGAAGTACTGTACATCTGTACCCCCCCCTAGTCTTTTTGATTCTGTGCATTTGTGAAGAGTCATTAGTTAGACTTTCAGAGCACATTTGGCATCACCAACAAGATACCCATGTGGGAAGTCACCCACCATAACATTGATAAAGATAATTTATGTGCTACATGTGAGAGTCATGAAAGCTGCTTGGGTGACCTGCACACACATTGTGGATGTTAGTCTGTGCATTGCAGACCACCTGGAACTTGATGGAGTGATATGCTTTGCAGTTCATATACTTTCTTCCTAGTTCACCAAGTAAAGCCATTTTTTCAATGTGGCTACAAGCTATAGCCACCTTTACCCCACAGAAATGGGCTAAATAATAGGACCCCCACAAGCTATTAACTCTCTCCTCTGGGGTATGTGGGAGCCACAAATTCTCCCCCACATACTGTAGCTTTGCATCAACAAACTGACTGAGTATTCTCAAGACAGATGTATGATATACCCTGCTATACCCCTAGTTGGTTGCTGAAAGGTTTCTGAACCTAATATATGTAAAGCCACACATGACTTTGTATCCACTGGAAAATGTACTCCATGACTCCCAGTGGGCTGCAGATGAGGCTGACACATTTTACAGTTTGTTGCATGATGTCCCTCTGCACATGATACTGGTCCACTATGTCAGTGTCATAGAGTATATTGAACTGGTTAAGTGCAGTGAGACAACCCAGCACTTCTGGGAGAGATGTTGCTCACTGACAGAAAAAGCAGCTAGAATGATAGCCTCCTGAAAGTGCAAATTTTCTGCAGCTGTGGCAACCTCTACCATAACTGAATGAAATACTCCAGCTGAACATGGCCATATGGACAAGTTCAAATATAAAGTAGGCTGCTAAGCATTGTTGCACAGAATTTAACTATTTATGAATTGTTATACGATCTTGTTTTGTCTCATTATCACACTCAGTGTGTTATTACACATTTATTAGTATATAACACATCAATCCAAATAATTTGCGTAGATGGGATTTCTGAATCTCACACATCCTGTGCATGGCCAGTCTTTGCATGACTTCACTTAGAACAATGCTGCCAAGGTTTCTGAATCTGGTTCCTAATGTTGCCACCATGTCACTCACTACCAAACATATTTAACAGGATTTTCCTCATTTCTTGTTTTTTTTTTTTTTTTGTGTATCTATGTATTATATGTACACACACACACACACACACACACACACACACACACACACACACACACACACACACACACACACACACTCACACTCCATCACATACTGTCATTTTTTCTGTGAAAAGAAGTACGGACAACAAGCTGAAGTATGTTTCTGCCTCTAGGTGATAAGATAACAGAAAGCAAAATGTTCATATAAAGAGGAAAATTCTCTGAGAATGGACCAACATTTCCTAAGTAAATAAACCATGTAGTCAGAAAAATATCTAACCTCAGTCTCACCTCTCCTGTCTCTGGCATATTGAATGCCATCTTCCATAAGAAGAAGATGCTTAAATAAGATGCAATACAAAAAATATTAAGAAATGGACATGAGGTTGAACTATAACTTTGAAAGCTAAAAAAAAACAAGTTTGACCGACAATTTAAACAATTTATGAGACAAGATATAGAAAACAGATAATTTATATACAGATTCTAAGCATAACAGAACAACATTTTATATAATGAGATGTAGAGGAGCAAAGATATGTAAACTGATAAACTGCTTTCAGATTCTAAAATTTATTTTCAGATAAAAAGGTTATAGATATACTCACAAAATCTTACGCACAACATTTTGGCTACACAAATGGGACAATACATTTTCCTAGTAAAATCCAGGTAACTTCACAAACTGCACCCATTCAAATTACAGAGAGGAATGGGAATTTGTAATAATGATCTGAGAGCACTTTGGCATGAATTTAGAGTACCATTGTATTTGTTATTCACTAGGTTATTCCTCAGATTAAAGTCATGCACTTGTTAAACCTGTCTTAAAGGGAATGGGGAATATGTAAAACCTAATGTCATATAGACCCACAAATTTACTTTCTTGTTGTTCAAAAATAATGAATAATGTTATTCTGGACAAGGTATTATCAGAACTGGAAAAAAAATGGGACTTGGAAAGATATATTAACATACATATGTTAAAAATAAATCACTAACCACCTGTAACATGTTTTATACAAATGTAATTTTAGAAACAAATGAGAAATTGTGCTGTGATATAATTCATATGGTGTTAATTTCAACCTTCGATAGGGTCATACACAAAATATTGATCAGTAAATTAGAATTACTGAGCATTGATGTAATCTTGATAAGGTGAGAAGATAGATAATTTCCTGGATTACAAATAGAACATGGCAAGTATCATTCAACAATTGTACAGGTAAAATTCTAGGCAGCAGTCAGACTGTCCCACAGGAATCTGTCCTAGGTTCATTCTTGTTTAGAATGCATCTTACAGACCTTTTTCATCTGATGTGTTCTATAGTCTATGCATCTATGCAGATGATGTGAAAACGAATAAACTGATTATATCTGTTATAAATTGGGCATGTCTGCAAATGGTTATGATTAAACTGTCCGTCTGAGCGCAGGAGAATATTATACTGAAAATATATCAGAAACTAAGCATATGAGATTTGGGAGACATAGATTAAAGGATGAATATTTAATACAACACACAGTAATTGAAAGTGTAGGTTCATTTAAGGACCTGGGTATGTAGGAGATCCAGCTTTGAGTTTTTCTAATCATATCAACCAGTTGGTTAAAAGTTTTAAAACTATAGGTTGTTTAAAAAAAGATTTATAAAGTCTATGAAATCAGAAATAATTAAATCATTGTCTGTTGCATTATATCCAAACAAGAGTATGAAATAACAATATGGAAACCTTTATAAGAAAACAAGCATGTGTAAACCGTAAAAGAACAGTGGAAGTATACCAAAGGCATCCATGGATGTGAAAAATTAAGTTATTATGAAAGACTAAACTATCAGAATGTGTAGTGTCTTGTATAGTTATCTAAGAGGAGTCCTTACTCAGCTATATAGTGCACTTAGAGATAACTACTTCTAGGAATGTTTGGGGTTATCAAAAGTTAGCAATGAGTCATCAGACAACCTATATAGAACATTATGTAGGAATTAGAAGTGTACCACTGGATTCTCTGAGTAGTTGATGCATGGAATAGAATATCAAATTGCATTAAAGCAAGCATTAGTTTTGATATTTTCATGTATGTATGTATGTATGTGTGTATATAAGGGGTCTACATCAGTTCAACGAAGGTTAATTTCTGCAAACCTTCATTTATCCACCCTAATACCATAAATGTTCACATCAGCGAATGTTCAATTCAATGAAAGACTTACCCAGGTAAAGGAAATAGTTTCCCTGCATTCTGACCATCGCACAAAGCACAGTATTTCTAACCCACCAATGCCCCCCAACTATATATATTAACTCTGAGATAGCACTACAATAGAGAAAAGGGCAACTTTCTTATGATGTCCAACTCGTTCCTTTGCCTGGGTAAGTCATTCGTTGAAGTGAACATTCACAGATATGAACATTCACTGTATTAGGGTCAGTGAATGAAAGTACATGGAAATGAACCTTTGACAAAATGACCTGTATATATGTATCTATCTTTTGTGCTTCATTTGTTTTTTGCTAAAGTCAAGAACTAACTCCAGTGTCACTTTTTTAAAAATGTCATGTTTAATAAGGATGTTTAAAAAAGAACTATCTCCAGTTCATTGCAAACCTAGAGTTCTTGTTGCCAAAACTGTTAGGACAGTATTGAATGTCTGCACCCAAGAAGTTCTACATATGCTCAACTCCAGCTATCATGAACCATATTGTTTGGTGCTTCTGTGCATATACTATAGATTAATATGCATTATGCCATTTCCTCTGTTACATGTCAGTGCAGCATTGTTTCATGCCTAATCTGACCCACTGAGATGGGTGAAATAGCAGTCAGACAGACATGCTTAACTCCTTCAGCAATGTGGTCACTAGTCAAGGTTGAGATGCTGTTAGGGTTTCATCCCACTCTACTATGGAAATGGCAGTTCCATAAACAGATGGCAATTTCATGTTTTCACTGAATTGTACCTAATTTCATACAGACACAGAATCAGAAAAAAGGGCACAGACGCATAGCAATTATTCATAGGTTCATAGGACGATAGTAGACTATTGGCCCAGATATCCTTATAAGCCTAGTCAAGAATTTCACCCATGTTCTCACAAAGTCAGCACATATTTTCTCTGTCCAGCAGGGACACGGGTGGGATCCCAAGGGTATATTTTCTCTTTCCCATCCAGTCATCCAGATTCATCTTAAAGACGGCTAGTGAGGTACTCTGGGCGTTTATCCTATCTATATAAGATAGCTGTTTGAGACCCTGGAATTTTCTGGTCAGGAACCTCTGTGTTGTCTCCATCTGCTGCATGTGCTTGGCAAGGTACATACTGAAGGGTGAATTGTACTCAATAATGGGTCTGATAAGGGAGGAGTACAGGGGTGTTATGACCTCCTTGTTCCTGGATGAAAAACCTTTACTGTAGAAAGCCTTCTGTACAACAGAGGCAACATGGTGGTCAAAAGTTAGGTTGCTATCAATCTGGGTGCTCAAGTCCCTCATGACTGATTGCATGCTTAGTACATTGTTATTAATGTGATAATTACTTGGGACACCATTTTTCTCAAAAGGGGATAATGATGCATTTCTTGCCATTCAGTTTGAGGCCATGCGTCTGGCACCAGTCATTAGTTTGGTTAAGGCCCTCTTGGAGGATGTTCACATCACTAGGAGAATTTATGACAGTACCCAGCTTGCAGTCATCTGCAAACATGGACAGCCACACACCACTGGTTTTGGCTTGCACCTTAGAAAAGTATATCCCAAACAGTAGAGGCCCCAAGACTGATCGTTGGGGTACGGTGCTTGTTACAGGTCTACTACTAGAGGTGGTTTCCCCTATTTTGACTGAGTGGGTTCTATCAGTGAGCCAGTTAGTTACCCATATGGTAAGATATGTATTGATGCCTAGCTGAGAAAGTTTATCTATTATGCCCAAGTGAGGAATAGTGTTGAAGTCTTTGGCTAGGTCAAGGTAGGCGGGGTGCCCTGTCTTGCCCTCATCCATGGCTTTAGTGACTGTTTCAAAGAAGATGACCAAGTTTAACAGGCATGATATCCCTTTGACAAAACCAAACTGTGTGGGATCAAGCGTTTGGAAGTTGCCAACATCCTTGTTTATAAGGTCCATAATAATGCATTCCATGATCTTGCAGATCAGGCTAGTTAGACTGATGAGCCTATAATTCCCTGGGTTGGTGGATGATCCACTTTTGTGCAGAGGAATGACAGAGTTTGTCTTCCATTCTGCTGGGATGAAGCCTTTGCACAGGTTTTGATTGAATAGGGTGCCTAGTGGTGCTGAGAGCTCTTGCCTGAGTTCATGTAGGACACAACCAGGTATGTTGTCAGGTCACATGGAGGCTCTATTTTTTGCCTTTGAGAGGGCATTAATAGCCTGCTCCCTGGTGATGAGGGGAAGGAGGCAGGTGCTGGGGATGTCCTGGTTTACTGGTTGGGGGCAGGGGGGTGAAGTTTTAACTAAACTTGTCTGCCAACAGGATGGCTATATCTATGGCATTTGTGTATGTGGTATTCTTGACCATGAATTCAGAGCAGATTTGGGAGTTACCTTTGAGATTGCAAATGTATGCAAATAAGGCCTTGTGATTGTCCTTAGTGGATGTGGCCAATTTGGACTTAAAGTTAGCCTTAGAGGATTTTACCAGTGACCTTATTTGCTTGTTCAGAGAAAGGAGAGATTGCTTCCAGCTTGGCACCTGCTCCTTCTTGGTTTTGGACAGCAATTTTTTTTCCTTTTATTATAGAGTCTGTTTATTGCTGCTGTCCACCAGGCAGGTTTACTCTTCCTTGGGGAAGATGATTTGGTTCTGTCAGGTATTGCTGAGTCCATGCAGCTATACAGGTACTCATATAGTTTTTTGATGTAGGCTTGGACATTAGTGCTTGTTCCAACTGAAAGGATGGCGGCTGTGAAGCTGCTTATACCTGCTCTTAGGAGGATGTAGTCAGCTTTGTAAAAGTTTTTTTGTTTGACCCTGGCAAGGGGGGAGTAGGTGAGATGGTGACTTTGAAAGTGGAAGATGACACTGTAGAGGTACTAGAAGTTGCCATTCAAGTTTGCAGACTAATGTGTATACAGAGAGGTGCAGTGCAGCCATATGTTTTCTTTGGTTACATCACAGTGTAAAAAAGTTGAACTTTTTCTGCATGATAATCTGCTAACTCTGTCTTGATTGATCTCTGTATTTAGCCAATGATTTGATTATGTTCAAGCTGTTTGCATATTACATCATTCCACATTTGTGGATTTATTTATTTCTAGTGACATGATCTGCCTTGGCCATTTGGTCTGTACATCAGTCTATGCCAAATGGTCTTTCAGTGTCTATTTTTTTTTTCTTAGTTGCTCGAATACCATTTCCAGGAAGATAAAGCTATGTAGATTATTTTGCATTTCATAATATGAGATAGTTTTATCTACAATTTCCCAAAGGTCATGAGACTTTTTCCAAGGCAACTAGAGAACTAGCTACTTCTTTGTATTTGCTAAAGATCAGGCCACAACAGATCTTGGTATGATACATGAGCTTGATGTAGATTAGAAGGAATGGAGGATCCTTTGGCATGCAAGTGGATACTTGCATCAAGCTTCAACAAAATAAATAAATAAATATAAAATAAAAAAAAAATCTGCCCCGGGATTCATGAAGCTTGCACCAGGCACAGGCGTAGCGTAGGTGATATAATGCCAAATATGGCCACCGAGCGATTCAGGTATGATCCAATTCCACGTGCACTACCAGCGTACGCCAGATCTGCACAGCTCCTGGCGTAGGTATGCAAGTCACCCCATGCGCAGTACTGCAGCATACAAATGTAGGTACATAGCAATTCATGAAGTGACGTAGGCGTAGCGTAAGCCTACAGAAATGTAAACCAAAAAAAAACAGTTTACATGTAGACAAACTGAACTTCGGAGCCTTGGAAGCGGACCAGACTCATGTACTACAAAGTTAACATATGCCAATCACTAACTATACAGCCAATGCCATAAGAAAAGATGGACAACACATATAAAATAACATTTAATGTCATGGCCACAGTAACGCAAAGTACAACCATAGGGCATGTGTGCGCAAATGGAAACACAAGGAAAATATATACAAATGTCATAAAATAGCAAGGTAACACAAATCATGATTTCACCATAATAGTCAATGGTATGCATGCTACACCACAACCAAGCTGTAAGTGTTGCTAAGGGCCTGTGACAGTGTTCGACGTGGTAACTATGAATTAGTAGTCAATGCCATGCAAATGAGGCAAATAATCGTGAATCGCAAACGTCCCGCCGGCCTAAGGATGTACAATACGGCGCAGCACTACAACACCGAGGAGTGGTCTGGAGGAATACATGACATCAGCAGTGGGGTGTGCCACTGCAGCTGTAAGCACATTGGAGCAATGCAAATCCAGACTGCCCATTGCTAAGCAAAGCCGCAGGACAGGGGCATGGATGTAGGTATAGTTTTGCTCAGCTGAGAGCACATATGGTGCCCGAAAGCGCATGTGTGCGTGGATGAAAATGTGCCCGAAACACGGTAAGCAGACTCACGCACCACGCACCACAGCCCAAAAAGGAAGTTTAGAGGAAGACACTAAGGAAATGCTACAGTAGGGTAATTGGAGTACAACTGAGCAATTAACACCTATTAACTCACAGTGGCCAATTGATTCCAGCTAACAAGGCTGCTAGCAGCAACCTGCAGGACAGGATAGGGTAGGTGTTGGATTGCAAAGAAAAGAGAACTGTAACCACCGAGCAAAGCAAACCTGCAGTAGATTGGCAATAGAACACATTTCACAAGACAATCCTGGTTTTGGAAAGTACAACACAAGAAAGCAGGCTGCTAGATGCATGCCAGACAATGGGAGGGGAATTGTTATGAAAAGTGGAGGCAAGGGCAAGAGGTAATCCACGGCAGCTAAATATAATTTAACACCAAAGGCAGCACAATAGCAGTATCTGTGGTAAAACACAAGATACCCTGCAGCTCTGAATGTACATACACAACCTATGACATCATCAGTGTTCAAAGCACAATAGTATAAAGTGTGAAGGCACCTCACACACACTTGTGTATTCCCAAACACTGCACCATCGGTGTAAACAGATGGGGAACTTTTACAATGTACTTGTTAGGAGCTGCCATAGCTGTGATTCATCAGCATGTGTCAGAGACTGAAGGTGTTGCAGAGGACGATGCTGACAACCACCTCATGCCCCGGAGGAGGAGAAGAGTTTTCAGACCAAGGGTAACCTACCAGGGGCTACATGATCTGGAGATAGTAGAGCGTTACAGGGTGGACAGGTGGACAGGGACATCATACAACAAACAGTTGAGCTGTGCCGGCCATGCCTGAGATCCAGAAACAGCAGAGGGGAACCCATCCCAGTGGACACGAAGGTATGTGTAATCCTGAGAATACTAGCCACAGGTACCTTTCAAAGGCCAACTGGAGATATCATGGGGATATCACAGGCATCAGCATCCAGGGTACTCCACCAGTTCCTGGATGCCATGTTACCACATGCCAGTGAGCATATATACTTTCCCCGAACTCAGGAGGAGTTGGCCAGCAATATGTGTCTCTTCCACCATGTGGCACACTACCCAGAGGTACTGGGTGCAATAGACTGCACGCACATACATATCAAGTCACCACCCGGAGACCATGGTAGGCGCTACATAAAGCGCAAGGGATACCACTCCATCAACTGCCAGGTCATGTGCAATGCCCAGGGCATTATCACAAATGTGTGTGCTGGCAGCCCTGGAAGCTACCATGACTCCCACATCTGGCATGCCTCACAGCTGTATCAGGTATTTGTCAGGGGGGACATCCCATATGGCCACCTTGTGGGGGATGCTGGCTATGCACTGGAGCCGTGGATGATGACTCCCATCAGAAATGCACACACACCCATGCAAGAACGCCATAATGAGGCACATGCACAAACCAGAATCATCATAGAGCATGTGTGTTGGGATAATGAAATCATGGTTCCGTTGCTTGGACATATCTGGTGGAGCCTTGCAGTACTCTCCAGGCAGGTGTGCCCACATCTTCATAGTATGTGCCATGCTACATAATATGATCCTGCAGAAACAGCTGCAGCAGGGACATAATGGTGGAGGCCCTCAGAGCCCACCGCAATTGCCAAAGCCATCACAGGCACAGAGGGATTCAGACCACAAACAACCTCTGCCAGCCCCAGTAGGCAGACAGAGGCGTACCCAATATGCCCATGCCTTGGCAAAGAGGTGAACGTATAGCACATGCACTGACAATGCATACCCCTACGGACTGACACACTTCTCCACCTGCACACACAGTAAAACTGATGGCACACACACAAGACCATCTGCAAATTGTAATGTATAGGTGGCCTACTGTGTGAATCCTACATAGGCACCCCTCAACTATTGCACACACAACAGCTATTGGAATAAGGAAAGTCAACACCTGAACAGTAAACGAAGCTAACAGCATATGTTGATACTGTATATATAGGTTCCTAGGTACATTGGTAGGTACATGCCCAATTGTCAGAGGCCATTCAGCAGCCTAGGCAAAATGTGCCTGTTTATCGCCACCCCATCGGTCAACCAACTGTCCTTCTGTGGAGCAGAGGCAATTGCAGGATCCACATGTGTAACCACTGTTCCCCACCTACTCTGTATGGATTCCCCGGTGTGTTAATGAGGGCCTCCATATAATGTAATTAGGGATGTAGTGCCAAAGCATGGGGAGTACCCATGACAGGTATCCGCCACCCCAGCATTCTCCAGTTATGGTTGTGTGAAGGTGTAGCACATTACAGTGTGTGGCTCACTCTGACATAGATCCCCAATGCTGGAGCACATCCATTAAACATCACTTGGACATACCATGAAGTGGTATCAGCATATGTAAACTAACTGAGTTACACATTTGACTGCTGTATGGAGGAACAGCCGTAGTACAGTCCACATACAAAAAACCATTAACACCTGTACAAACACCAGATGACCAAGTGGTAAAGCCACTGACTGTGTCGTGTATGTACCCAGTTCCATGTCCTGCAAGGTCTGTTACGTAATCCCGATGGCACGAATAATGGATGTTGGATGTAGGTCATTAGAGCACGTGTAAGCACATGTTAGCGGGTTTATGCGGCGACAAGTGACGGTAAGCATCGTTTAAACAGGACTACACAGATATGCGCAAAACAGGTGTAAGCTTTGCTGAATTCCGTGCAGATCACGGTCAAGGATGTCCAGAACAGGTGAAACTGGCATTATTCACCCATGTACTAACAGTGCCTGCTCTGAGAGGTAAAACGACCACTGGCAGGAGTAGAACACACAACCATGTATACAATCACCTACCATTAAGCTACCCGAGATGTACCAATGGCATGTGTGTATTGTGACAGGTTAAAACACAAAAGGGCGGGGTTCAGCAAACAGAATACACCACCATGTACCCAACGAAAGGTGTGTACACTCTCTCTCTCCTTCTCCCTGTCTATATATATATATATATCTATATATATATATCTATATATATTTATATATATATATATATATATATATATATATATATATATATATATATATATATATATGTACATATGTGTATATATATATATATATATATATATATATATATATATATATATATATATATATATAAAATAGGGATAGAAAGGTTGATGGAGAGATGTATGGTGATATATATGGAAATACATATATCTGTGAATATATAGACAGGTTAACGACATGTACACAACCATGGAGGTACAAATGAATAGGATACTGCCAACTACCGCATGCTTTATATACCGACACTGTCTCACAGGACTCCACCATGTGTAGGAACCGTGCTGTGGCCCTAACAACTCCAACCTGGGTGGTATCAAAGGTTTGGAGGCCAACAATGTCTCTGTGAATGACTTCCATGATGATGTTCTCAATAACCTTGCAGAACAGTCTAGTCAGGCGTATAGGGCATTAGTTTCTCTGGTCCATTGTGGCGCCACCTCTGTGGAGTGTGATAACTGCTGCTGTGCGTCATTCAAGGTCCACAATGCATGATACAAGGCTATTAGTGAATCTGGTGCCCAAGTGGGGAGCCATGTCATTCTGAGGTTTGTGTAAATTGCAGCCTGGGATGTTGGATGGTCACATGGAGTGTGTGCTCCAGGTTTTAGAGAGAGCAGGTCTGAATGGCATAGTTGTGACCGAAGGGACTCTGCATTGATCCTGTATAGATGTGGGCCCTTTAGGGTGTGAGTGGGGTGTAAAGTTAGCTGCCAGGTTGTTGCCAGTATCAGTCGGTTCTGTAATGTTTCTGCCTAACCGTTGTATGTCAGAGCAGATGTGGGTATTGCCATAGAAAGTAGTGACATACCTCCATAACGCTTAGTGGTAATCCTTTGAATGTGTCGCAGTAATGTTTATGTTGCTAGTGTTGGAGGATGTAAGAAGTGATCCCAGAATCCTACTGAGGCTGACTAGGAGCTACCCCACCCATGGGAGTGTACCCTACTTTGCAACTGTCTCCTTCTGTCGTGCAGTATGTCCATGGCAGTGGACCCCCAGAGGGGTGTCCGTTATGTGGTGGGTACTGTCATGGCTCTGTTTGGGATAGCATGATCCATGCAGTCATGTAAGTGCTAATGAAGTGCAGTTGGGAGGTCACAGATATATTAGATTGGAATGATTTTTTCATCCTACCCCCACCCCCACTTACAATGTTGGTCTTGGATCTGCTTCAGAGATTAATAATACAATTATTTGTAGAAAAGACAATTTTACAATATATAATTTTACAGATTTGATGGTGGATGATACTTATTTTAATTTATTTACAAAAGGTTTTCACTTTGTACCTATCAAGACAGGGTCTATGGTTAATACTTTAATTGATTTTAAGTTGTTTATAAGACAATTAAATTTACAAATTTATTTTAAAGGTAAACACTTTATTCAAAATGATTTACACAGGAGAAGTGTGTTCAATCCACATACTAACCCTTCCTTAAATCTTACGAGGCTTAAAGACCAAAAGACCACAGTACCGGAACAGTATAACTGCGAGTAATATAATCACGATGTTAAGGGACATTTAGTTATTGCTGCTGGTGCTGCGGTCCAGGTAGGTACTGTGTTTAAGTGTGTTTCTGATTGCTGTAGTGTGTGTAAGTGTGTGTTGAGAGTGCGGTGTGTGTTTCCCTGGGACTGTAATGTGTGTGTGTGTGTGTGTGTGTGTTTGCATCGTGGGTCTTTTCGTGCTAACTCGGAGGTAGATTATTACAGTAGTTGTGGTCATAACTGGCCTTAGGCATACGGTTACCACCTGTCCCTCTTTGAGAGGGACAGTCCCTCTTTGGCCAGTTGTGCCCTGACAACAAATATTAAAAAGGGCAAATGTACTGAGATTGTAGGACATAATGTTGTCCTATATATTAAGTAATAGTTGCATGAAATAGTTATGTCCGTCTCTCAAATATGTAAATTGTACAAGAAACATAATAAGCAGCTAAAGTGCTACAAGAATAAGTTTTAATTTATGGCAAAAGTAAGTTCTATCCTTTGTACTGACAGTGGGTTTGTGTTGGCCTCTAAACCATGATGTGTGCCCTGCAAATGTCCTAATATGGCCAATTGAAAAAGTGGCAACCCAAGACAAAGAGTTGGAGTCACCAACACAACTGCAATTAGTGCAAATATTCATGACAGAAATACACGAGACAGCTTTCATGTAGCAACAGTTCAGTACATATCAATGTATTTCAGAGGGATTGAATGATCAACCTCACCTGCATGCTATATAGGAACCAATTATCAATGGTTTAATGAATAAGCCTGCAATAACCATAGTATTAGTCTACTAAATGACAGGTCTTCAATTAGGGAAGGGGCCCCCACACACATATGGAATATGTATAAATGCAGTCCCCACAAACCTTTATCTGCTATGTACACCCACCTACATCTCCCCCAAACCCGAAACAATTACAATACAGACTGTAATAACATCACAAACATCCACTCACTGAATGACATCTGCAGAAGTGTTAACATACCTTGTGAGAGACACACTTGTAATGGCGCCATGTGAAATCATTGCTGTTGTACAATGGAACAGACGCCGATGTTACAGGCTTTGTTTGCAATAGTCTCATATCAGATGATTGAGATAACAGCTACACTCATATGTACAACTATTTACTCTAGCCGTCACACACAATCCACGGGGGACATGAATTCAAAGTGTCTTTGTCTCTCCAAATAGCTGGTGCAATTCATCACAATACAATACATCCAGACCATCTCCCTCGAAGGTAGGGCAAAAGGACAATGCCCAAGTGGAGTATTCAATTATACACCACTGTTGCCATGTAATTGGCCAATGGAGTAGCTGCACAGCTGATGTGCATGTAATAATCTACTCCGGAACACCAATTGGAGGCAGGATACCACATGTTACAGGTATCCACGCATAAAATGATTGCTTGCCATACATTCAAACCGTATGCTCATACCATTGAATCGTTTAAAGAGGAAAGGAGTAACACAGATATTATTGTATACTCGGACCACTAAGAAGGTATGTAGAACACGCAGTATGTTAGTGTATGTAGTGCCTGTTCTGTATTAATGAAAGTGTACGCAATGCAGACAGTGGGAAAAGGTAGTATGTAGTGATGTCTTGTTGAGCATAGTAACACTTGTAGAAATTGTGTGTACTGCTGTGGGCCACAAGGTAAACACCTCAGACACCACAAGGGATGCTACATAAGGGCTTTAAACATAACAATTCCACTCCAGCCACTGTTGATGGTAGGGTTTGTCCAAGAAGTACGTGCCATAACAGGGGCTATTTTATGTTGATATACTGTAACAGTAGGCATATGTATGGGCGTATAATGAGAATAACATGCCTAAGGTGGTCCTGCTGTGCAATTATGCTTTGCATTATGGGATATAATTTCAAATATGTGAAAAGTACAATATTGTAGGTAGATAACTCAAATATTTTACATAACATGACTGGTATATTATGCAAACATAAGGTATGTGTATTGGACTGTACAATACACAATAACAGGATACATATGTCTTGTAGTCACCAGACAGTGTAACAGCAAGATAGCTAATTGAAATTGAAGAGCTACTCAATTATCCATGCACAAAGGACATATAATAGCTTCATAGGCTCATAGTTAGGTACTATGCTGTCTGGCCAAGTCCATTTGTAAGCCCTAATACAGTGTTTTCACTGGTGGCACCTCCCTAGGTTAGTGTCCTGTGTCTGTGAACAGCACAGCCATTTGTTTCCTGCACCTGTGGACAGTACAGCCACTGCAGTAATCCCTGCTGTACATGTCTGTTCCCCTTCCAGCAATGGAGGTATCTCATGAAGCATGATAGTGAGTGTCCCTGCCTAATGTACATAGGAATCATTTTCCAAAGCATGGTGAGTGTCCGTTTCAGGAATGTATCCCTCCAGCACGTGCTACTCATCGTTGCATTTGGGTACAAATCCCAGAGCATGTTGCTCTCAGTGGCTTTTGCTTATGTTGCTTATGTGGAGCTTATCCATCAATATTGGTGTGGACATGGGCCTTGTATGTTCAGCAGAGGTCACCTCTGAGTATGCAGTATGCAAATAACTACAGTTGGGGTTTCAGTAGTTGTGCTGCATATGTCATCCTTTGGAGGTGAGTAATACTGTTGGTGCATTAATGTTGTGGTATTTAAAGCCATTGCTGTCCCGTAAGGTACACCCTAAAGGGGGTGTTGTACCCCTGAATGTGTTTCATAAGTTAGGAGTATAGAGGTACAATGGCAACCTTTGTTCCAGATACAAACCATTACAGATTAGGGTGGCCATGTAGAAGGATATCCATGCCCCCTTGGCAATAAGGTTATCAAAGGAGTGGGTGCTATCTACGTGTGTACTAAGATCCCTTATAATGTCTTATGTATGTAGGGGACTACCACCTATGTGATAGTCACAGGGTGATTGTTGTAATCCAAAGGGGATGTCTATGCATCATCTGCCATGCTGCTTCAGGCCATGTTACCGACACTAGGTATCCGTCACAGTGATATCTGTATGTAGGGTGTGTATATTAGCTGGTGAATCGATCATGGCCCCTAGTTTGCAGTCATTTGGAAACCTATTCAGGGAAAGTCTTTCTGTACTAGACTGTACCTCAGGGAAGCATATAATGAACATGAGGGTCCCTATGACTGAGGACTGGCGTATGCCAAGTGTAACTGATGTACATTAGGAACTGCAGCATGCTACCTTCACCGCGTGTGTCCTGTCCATGAGCCACTTTGCATAACATCTCAAGATGTATGGGTCACTGTGCAGGTGGATGTGTATATTGACAATACCAGAATGGTGAACGGTGTTGAAAGGCAATGAGAGGGCAAGGTAGGCTATGTGGACCCCCTTATCATCATCTACTACCTTGGTAACTGTCTCACAGGACTCCACCATGTGTAGGAACCATGCTGTGGCCCTAACAACTCCAACCTGGGTGGTATCAAAGGTTTGGAGGCCAACAATGTCTCTGTGAATGACTTCCATGATGATGTTCTCAATAACCTTGCAGAACAGTCTAGTCAGGCGTATAGGGCATTAGTTTCTCTGGTCCATTGTGGCGCCACCTCTGTGGAGTGTGATAACTGCTGCTGTGCGTCATTCAAGGTCCACAATGCATGATACAAGGCTATTAGTGAATCTGGTGCCCAAGTGGGGAGCCATGTCATTCTGAGGTTTGTGTAAATTGCAGCCTGGGATGTTGGATGGTCACATGGAGTGTGTGCTCCAGGTTTTAGAGAGAGCAGGTCTGAATGGCATAGTTGTGACCGAAGGGACTCTGCATTGATCCTGTATAGATGTGGGCCCTTTAGGGTGTGAGTGGGGTGTAAAGTTAGCTGCCAGGTTGTTGCCAATATCAGTCGGTTCTGTAATGTTTCTGCCTAACCGTTGTATGTCAGAGCAGATGTGGGTATTGCCATAGAAAGTAGTGACATACCTCCATAACGCTTAGTGGTAATCCTTTGAATGTGTCGCAGTAATGTTTATGTTGCTAGTGTTGGAGGATGTAAGAAGTGATCCCAGAATCCTACTGAGGCTGACTAGGGAGCTACCCCACCCATGGGAGTGTACCCTACTTTGCAACTGTCTCCTTCTGTCGTGCAGTATGTCCATGGCAGTGGACCCCCAGAGGGGTGTCCGTTATGTGGTGGGTACTGTCATGGCTCTGTTTGGGATAGCATGATCCATGCAGTCATGTAAGTGCTAATGAAGTGCAGTTGGGAGGTCACAGATATATTAGATTGGAATGATTTTTTCATCCTACCCCCACCCCCACTTACAATGTTGGTCTTGGATCTGCTTCAGAGATTAATAATACAATTATTTGTAGAAAAGACAATTTTACAATATATAATTTTACAGATTTGATGGTGGATGATACTTATTTTAATTTATTTACAAAAGGTTTTCACTTTGTACCTATCAAGACAGGGTCTATGGTTAATACTTTAATTGATTTTAAGTTGTTTATAAGACAATTAAATTTACAAATTTATTTTAAAGGTAAACACTTTATTCAAAATGATTTACACAGGAGAAGTGTGTTCAATCCACATACTAACCCTTCCTTAAAAGTATTTGAAGAAATGGTCGAGAGAGAGGTGAGGCAAATTAAATATTATGAAAATCCCCCTTTTGAGAACTGGTCAGAAAAGGAAAAAACATTAGTAGAAAAATTAAGATATGAAAAAGTAAGCGTGATGAAACCTGCAAAGGGGGTGGTGTGGTGTTGATGTATAATGACATGTATGATTCATATATACATAACATTTTACAAAATACAGATCATTATGTGGTAGTATCACGGAATTAAATTAATATTGCCCACTCAAAGATAAAGTATTATTTAACTGATCATTTACTTCAAGGAAGTATAAATGAAAAACTATATAATTTTTTGCATGTGGAGAACCCAAGTCTACCTATTATATTTGGAATACCAAAGGTGCATAAAGGGATAGAGGCACTTAAATTTAGACCTATTGTAGCAGTGGCTGGGAGCATCACTGAACCTCTAGTTGTATTTGTTGATGCTCAGTTGAAGCAGTTTATGAACTCTGTACCACATATTACCAAAGATTCTTGGGATTTTTTGAGAAGTATTACTAAGGATAAATATGAAGCAGGAATATGCTTTGTTACCATAGATGTAGTTGAGTTATTTCCTAGTATTCCACACACTACAGGTTTGGAATGGTTTCGTGAAATGTTATGCTCTGACTCTGGCTTAGATGGAAATACAATTAATTTAGTTGTGGATTTCACAGAGACTGTCTTAAAAAACAACTTTGTGTATTTCAATGGTGATCATTTTCAGCAAAGGAAGGGAGTTGCTATGGGGGCAGCATGTGCCCCAATTTATGCCAACTATGTTTTATATTTTTGGGAACGAAAGTTCATTTTCAATACTGATTGTCACAAATATATTTCTGTTTATACCTGGTTCTTGGATGATATCTGTATATTATGGAGAGGGTCAAAAGATTTGTTTATGGAATTTTTTAATTATTTAAACAATTGTACAGATTTCTTGAATTTTACTTATACTTTTGATGATGTGAGCATTAATTACCTAGATGTAACTCTATATAAGGATTCTTCCAATCACTGTTTCCATTCCAAGTTATATAGGAAACCTACTTTTTCAAATATGTATCTGCACTTTGAAAGTGGTCACCCCTTTTATCAGAAAAAAGGAATCATCAAGGAGCAGTTAATAAGGGCCTCTCGAATGACTCGTGATGAGACCATATTTGTAGGGGAAGTCCAATATATTTGTTCTCTTTTTTTGGAAAGGGGGTACCCCAATTCCTTGATTCAAAGTGTAGTGAAGGAGGTAATGGACAACAGAGACAGTTAGTTTTTTTCCACTTTTAGGGCTACATGAAATGGTTTGGCCCCTAGAGGGTGATAGGGCTAACAATTTTCAGGAAGCATTTATACACACATTTTCTGCTACATCTAGAAAAGTGGAAGATATTATTAAGAAATATTGGCCCTTATTGAAAGTGAATAATTACACGGGAAATTATATCCCTACCAAACCATCCTTCATTAGGAGAAGAGGTATGAACCTAAAAGACATATTTGACAGGAAGGAGATGCAAATGGCTAGTAATAATAATTCTAAAAAGGGCACCTACAAATGTGGGGCATGCCGGCAGTGTGAATATATTTTACAAGAGCGTGAGATTCATATTCCCTCTAGAGGTATTAAGCTTACAGCATCAAGATACTACAATTGTGGCACAAAAGGAATTGTGTACATAGGTATATGCGTAAGCTGTAATAGTTTTTATATAGGGAAATCTACACGTACTTTAAGGAAAAGAATTTACGAACATATGTACGACATTAGTAAAGAAAAAGAGTCAAATGCTTTTTATAAACATTCCCGAGTTTGCAGTATTATGAATATAAAATTTGCTGTTGTAGAACAAGTAATTACGGATCCACGTGGGGGTAACTGGGAATCCAGTGTGGAGTTTCGTGAATTATTTTGGCAGCTCAGAACTGATGCCAGTAGACCCCTGGGTCTCAATGATTATATTAGTATAGGTAGTGTACTGAAATTAAGACAGGCTAAATTGTAAGGTACATAATACATAAAACATGGTGTACGTTTTGTTATACAGATGTAGGTATTTATTTTCTATATGTATTTTCAATGTCCATTAATAAAGGGTTTTGAATAGTGGATATAGGAGGCATTTTATAACAACAATTCTCTTCAGTTGTAATAGATCATTTTTTTTTAATTTATTACAATCCATTCAGTGAGTGGATAACTTTATAATATATTATTAATATCACATAATATTATAAATTAGATAATACATATATATTTTTTGTGCGGATTTTTAGCACATTTCGATATAGTTATAGGGAGGCGAGTTTACCAGGTTTTATAATATACTTTGCACATTCATTTATTTATGTTGATTGTTAACATAAGGTCAGTGTTTTTAATACAACAATTTCTTATTTTAGATGTAACATAGCTGGATTATGAGATTTTGTGTAGTGCAACTTTAACACCATAATTGTTGAACACAAGGATTCAATTATCCAATGAATTAATGAGTTAACAGTGTATATAAGCATTTTATGTCTGAATAACTGTTGTTCTGAGGAAGCTTTGTATTTGGCAAAGGGAAAGCCCGCTCAACGTGTATTTTATCTTGTTCTGTGGGCTGTTATTGGCTGGATCGTTTGTTGGAATAAAGAAGTGTTTTTAATACATCTGGCTAGTTCGTTGGTCTATTCCACCTTGAATTGTTGTTTTACAGCTGTCCCCTTCTGTCGTGCAGTATGTCCATGGTGGTGGACCCCCAGAGGGGTATCCGTTATATGGTGGGTACTGTCATGGCTCTGTTTGGGATAGCATGATCCATGCAGTCATGTAAGTGCTAATGAAGTGCCGTTGGGAATGTTTCTGCATTTGTAACTATATTGTCCATCTGCATGGGTGTCATGGCGTTTACTACTTCTGTCATACAAAGCGTGAAGTTGGCTTTATAGAAATATTGTACTGTGTTTTCTGTGAAGGGTGTGGTGCCGGGATGTGGATAACAAGGGTGATTAGCATATGTTCGGAACTGACCAACGAGGGGATACCCCAGGTGTGTAACACCAGTCACACATGTTGGTAATGTCCAGGTCTACGATATTGTTGGCTTTGGTGGCGGTGTGTATACGTTGATCCAGCCGAATGGAGTGTATTAACCCACGAAAGTGTTGGCCTAATGTGTCGGTACATGAGTATTTATTATTTATTTATTTATTTTACATTTGTTGACCGGGCTAGTCCAACTGGACATAATATCCGTTTTCAGTAGAGGCCCGGGGAGAAAAGCTCCATTACAGGTAAATACACAACAATTTATCATGTTAGGCATAATATTAGTCAAAATATAAGCTAGAAAAAAAGAAAAAAAAAATTTCAAATACAAAACAAATACTCATAATAGGAAGTAAACTTATACTATATACAACTATATTAGACTATATAAAAGATATAACAGTAACACAGGATACAGACAGAACAAATTTAACTGGTAAAAAGCCCAATTCTTAGATAATAACTCTCAAAACTCCTGATAGTTTATAGAGGAGCTAAGTCAGGAGGGGTAGGGTGGAAGAGCTGGGAGAGTGTGGACATTATTTTAGTCAGGATTAGCACATGGACATATCCATTTTGTTTTGAGATGTTCTTTAATATGTTTTTTGAAAAGAGAGGTAGAGGTTAGATTAGTTATTCCTTGAGGAGTTGATTCCAGATTTTCCTATTGAGTTTGCAAGTAATGAATCACCAGCTTTATTATTTGATTTAGGTAGTGATACTAGTAGTCGATTTGCAGAACGGAGTGTGGCTAGGTTTCTATATGGTATAATCATTTTGAAAGGCTGGGGTAACCTCAGGGTAGTGAAGGGTCTTATGAATGATAAGTAGTTGTTGATAGAATAACTGGTTATTTAGCTCTAACCAATCTAGTTGTTTGAGATTAAGACAATGATGAGTTCTTAGGGATGTAGCAGTAATGAATCTGGCTATACTATTGTAGCAGATGGAGAGTTTGGTAGTGTTACTTTTGGATAAGTTGGTATAGATGGGTGAGGCATAAAAGAGGGTGGAGATCAGGTGTGTCTGTGCAATGGTCTTTCTAGTTTCAGGGGTAAGAAAAGGTTTAATTCTGTAGAGTGTCCCAATTTTTTGTTGACATTTTTAACAGTGGTGTTAATGTGTTCATCATAATTGAGATGGTTATCGATAGTTACACCTAGCAGTCGCGTGGTCTTGTCAGGGTTAATACAGGTTGCATTATTTGAAGAGATAGTGAAGAGTGGAGTGGGAGATTTTGGGTAGGAGTAAAGAGGAGAAGTTTAGTTTTTGGGGTTAAGTAGGAGGCAGTGTTGCAAAAACCAATTTTCCACATTTTGGAAGACTGTTTGGGTCAGGGACTGGAGGGAGGAAATATTTTTTTCAGTGCAGATTAGCGTTGAGTCATCAGCATATTGAATGCAGGTGGCTTGTGGTATATTCAGATATAGGTCGTTGATAAATAAGGAAAATAGAAGGGGACCTAGGATAGATCCTTGTGGAACACCAATATTTACTGAGAGTAGGGAAGATAGGTTGTTCTCCCAAAGGACTGCTTGTTGCCTGTTGTGGAGATAGCTCTTAAACCACTGTAAAGAGTGTGGGCTGAGAGAAAAAAGGTTTAGTTTGTCCAAAAGTATATTGTGGTTAACCATATCAAAGGCTTTAGAAAGATCTATGAAAAGTGCTGAGGAGAATAAATTATTGTTCCTATTTTTATTTATGGAGTCAGCGAAGGAAAGGAGGGCAGTTGTAGTACTGTGGAAAGGCCTAAATCCATGTTGACAGTTAGCTAGAAGTTTGTTTTGTAGAAGGTAGCTAAGCATTTGTTTGTGAATACATCTTTCCATTATCTTGGCTAATGGGGAAAGTAAGGCAATAGGGCGAAAATTTGAGAGTTCATTTGATGAGCCTCCTTTATGTAGGGGAATTATATGAGATATTTTCCATAAGGTGGGGATAGTTCCTTCAGTTATAGTCCTATTTATCAGTATAGATACCGGATATTGGATAGCTTTAGCCGCTATTTGTAGGTATTCAGATGGGAGTTGGTCTGCAGATGGGGTGCATGGTTTGAGTTTCTTAAGAAGCCTATAAATAAGGGATGTGGCAACGGGCTGGATTTGGAAGTCACTATATGAGGGAGAAGAGATTTTTGGTAAGGTTACAGATGGTATAGGTAATGAGTTAGCTAGGGATTTAATGGCTTCTGTAAAATAGTTGTTAAAGGCATCAGGGATCTGTGTAGCATTGTTGGGTAGGTATCACAGTTAGGTGTGGGGTAGTGTCAGTGTCACAACAGTGGTTCCCGTTTGAACCCTACATTCCAGTACACCAAGAATTGAGGCCCGTTAACTGTGGGGTATGGTGTGGAATCCGTAGCAAGCTACAATGTGTATAGCAGTTCTGGCCACAGTTAGTTGCACTTGGATTACCTCTGATGCATCGTGCTAAGCAACCAGCATGGAGGTGTGCACATCCCTGTGAAATATGGACACACCTTCACCGTGGGTGTTCCAGTCCTGGTTACATGACTGAAAGGTGTGGTCTGTGTAATAGCCTGTCAGTGCAGGGCTGCTCTCCGGAGTCTAAAAGCAGGTCACAGTCACCGCAGAGACATTGAAGTGGTCCATTATAAGGATTGCCTCGGA
Source organism: Protopterus annectens (assembly GCF_019279795.1). Classification (NCBI taxonomy): domain Eukaryota; kingdom Metazoa; phylum Chordata; order Ceratodontiformes; family Protopteridae; genus Protopterus; species Protopterus annectens. Next base: position 1,922,031,108 of record NC_056726.1, read on the forward strand.
TGAGTGCATTTGAGATGAAGATGTCAAGCACTGAGTAACAATACCCTCAGGTTTTGCTTGCCTGTACCTGTTCTGGTGGTGAATATGTGTCTGAAATGTGTCTAAAACAGGCAGCAAGAGCCTGAGATGTTACCCATATTCCCAGGGCCGACAGGTGCAGGCCATCTGTGGCAAAGCATTGTGGTTTGTCGACCATGTCAGTCAAAGCAGACAGATACTGGATACCCTTGGAATGACACCAGAAGCATAGGCAACTGTTGACATGAATAACTCTGTTGTTCTACTGTGTCATCAGTCTGGACTAATGCAGAATGCATCTCAGGGCTAAGGTGATACCTGCCTGGGCTGCAAGATCGGAGAGCTATTGCATGTCCCTGTACATGTAGTCCAGGAAGTTACATCTCAGGGCATTCACACTAACGTGGAGAATGGCAGTCATATTGTATCTGTAGAGGAGTGACCTTAGTGCATAGGTCATGTTGTGGATCCTGTTACCCAACAGCCAGATGACAGAGACTATCACCTTGTGTGGCCTGCTGAGTGGGACATCAGTGTGACTGCCTACAGAGTCACCTATGACTAGTGTGTTGGGTATGTTATAACACCCTATTGGTTGTAGTTGACGGGCACACATGAGTCTGTGGGCTATAAGTAATTGGTGTTGTGTTTGGTGATGGGGGCTGCCTCTGTTGCCTACATAGAGTAGTATAGTGAGGCTCCGCAAATGTTGTACTCTTACTATGTGTGGCCTGTGGTGGTGGAGATCTACTGAGACTATGTGATGAGTAGGGTGTGCTGCAAATGTTTAACATCCCCACATGATTGTCAGGGTAAGTCTGGGTTGGAGAGAGCACTACCTCCAGCATGGCTACATATGTGCATCTCCCACAGCCTGTAGTGTCGTATGTTAGGAGGTGAGCATTGACTGTGTACATGAGCCGATTGCTATATTGCCACATGTTGCCCACATTCATCATATAGACAGGCAATAACACTGGTAATTGACATTTGGACATGCCTGTCTAGTCAACCATTACTCACAAGATATGTGAGTTAAGTGTGTACAATAGCTGTTGTACTGTAAGCATGCTGGAAATGTAAGGACAAACAGTGTTTACCTGTAGGAAATGAGTAGGTTTGAGTGATAAAGTAATTAGTAGCTCATGAAGCATGTACATGTTCTGAACAAGTGCTGAGCATGAATAAGCAATACAGATGGGGTGCTGGATAATTTAAACTCACTGCCCCCCTAATAGGTACATAATCACATATCCATGAACATGACAGAGCCCCTGTAACCATAACTATGATGGTACAAGGTATACTCCGGCTGCATGTGACCTGTCCAAATCCCTGGTCGTATAATACACATATGGCAAAACAGTTGGCTCTACACATACACTGCCATGTAAAACATAGGTTCATGGCAGTCTGTGTAAATACTGAATGAATCACACTAACAGTAATCACAACCCACAAAGTGGAGACGCCACTCATAATGGGAGGCACAGCACTACTACCCTGCTGAGTATGGTCTGAAAGCCTATGAACCTTAATCAACGTAGATGTTGTTAGCAGTACAGATGTAGATGACAGTACCGATGAATACACACTGCATAGCATATCTGTGACAGGTCAGAGGACATTATCACCCATACTGTGTTCCACCTACACTCAGTATATTACATGTACTATCGTATGTCACAGGACTGTTCTACCAGTGGCCTGTTCACAGAAGCAACACTACAAAAGGTGTCCGAGTGACATGTGCATAGCACACCAGTGGCAGCTACAGTAAAACAGGGTTAATGTGTTGTACTCCCCTGTCATTGTAAACCATACCACACAGACAAATGGGGTGGCATGAGCATATGTGAGAATGTGAATGTCCATGACCTAGGAGCAATAGCTGACTCAGTGTTGTGGACAACATACAGCATGGGCTTTGTGGGTGAGGTGCGTGACATATGTGCACAATCTGACAGCTGCTTATTGCATTGTCACCGCTATGTTAATAACCCTGTACCCATTAACTACCACCTCGGCAGCGGTCAACATTATGGACACTGTGTGTAAGGGATAGTGCTGTACAGTTTACCTCCCTGAGCTAGTGACATCACCAGGCCTATTAGGTAGTCATAAGAGGCAACCCACATCATGACAGGGTGCCATCAATGAGCATGGAGATCATTGGACAGTCATACTCAGCACTCACGTGACCAATATCGTATCACATATCACCTTTAAGGGGTATTGGCCATGCTTGAATGGGCGTCACCAGCCTTCACAATCCTCATCTCCACTATGCAGCATGCTGCCTACCCTGCATAAAGACATGTGCAACACTGTGATGTTGGACATGCTACACGTACATATCCTGATCTGAAAGACATACGTCATGGACAGCCATCGTCCTAGTACAAGGGTCGCCATATGCTGGACAGATCCCTGTGCCATACATGTGACATACACCTGCCATACCATGCAACCCTGTCCAGCAAAGCTGCATATGTCATCTCTGTCATACATGGTGCGATGACCTAGATGTATCAGTAGATGTATCAGTGACTGTCTGGATCAGTAATGTGGCACTGAGTCACCTATCACCGGGAACATGGCTGTCAGATACAGCTAGTAAACCTGACATCATATGCCCATACATGGCCCAGGGCATACACGCTACTACATGATCTTGGCCGTACATGCTATAGTTGATAACCATCCCTGCGAATACCATCTGGCTAGCCATTATCCCATGTGTATCACATGTGTAACACCGGAGATACGTGGCAGGATGTTAAACTGTTGTACAGTGCTGTGTAGATGTATATGGCAAAACACATGCTTGTAATGGTTTCCGTGCGCATGTCTGCATTGTCACTGCCCATGTCCGTGAAGGCAGTGTATGTGATGATATGTGACATGTACACAGCATCAAGGTCAACAGCATTAATGTGCACACATCCAGGCATGTGCTGATAGGTAGGAACACCAGTACAGGCAAACAGACATGCCCACATCACGACAGAATTCACATGGAGTATGAGCAATGTAATGAGGTGACACATGTATATGGTGATAATATCCAATCCCCATCGGGTGTTACATGTGTGTGAAACAAACATGTCAGTCATGTGAGTGTCATGATGATTTGCAAAGACAACTGTTCATAAGTACTAAATGTAATACACATGAATGTGCATCTGTATCTCTGTGCATCTCTGAGATGCTGTGACCTGTCTCCATCATTATGTCTTACAGATAATGCCTCGATCATGACTGCTGGCATATAGCCACTTGGAGGATGATGCCCTCATATCATACCTCCATGGTAACTATGAGGTACTGTTCAGCCATGTGCCACAGCATGCCCAGCAGCATGACGACCTGTGGCAGGAACTTTGCAGGAGGGTCAATGATGTGGGTGGCCATAACCGCACCTACCAGCAGGTGCACAGGCACTGCACGGACCTGATCTGACATGCAAAACAGCCTGTCAATGCAATCGCCAGGGAACAAGGTGGAACAGGTGGAGGGCCACCAAACCAGCCCCCACTCACACCTACTGAGGAGCTACTGGCCAGCCTGGGGACATCATCAGAAAAGGATCCACAAACTCCACCTGCCATCGTGGGGGTGGGTGTCTCCCAACCACAGATCCTGGAGTTGCCTGGTAAGTCACTACTGCACATATAAATATTATATCCCATTTAGTTGCATGTGTCACTGTACACTATGTAATGTAACATAATATGCAAGATATGTTTACACACATGCCACATACTATAGTATGCTACCATGTGTATGCACACATGTGCATACTCCATAGTATATGTTATTGTACTGGCGAATGTGTTAACATGCAAAGTGCACCCTGTAGCTGTCATACAGTCATGGATAATGATCTAACTGCTGTGTCACCCCTATACAGGTACCTCTGACGTGCAGCAGTCCTTTGCAGGTGTGACAATTATAAGTATCATGCATGTGAATGCACAGATCTATTCGCCATGTGGCCAGTTAACACATGTACACATAATGTATGGTCCAGTCACGATATACAGGTCGCAACTTTCATCAATCACACTGGCTACCCATGTGCAATATATAAAAACCAAATGAAACAACAATATGAACCCACAGTAACTTTCATTGCTAGATGTGTGGACAGCTGTCCATACAACGGTGTAGGGGTTGTTTAATGTAGGAATATGTACTACACATCAGAACAACACATGTGGGGTATGCAATCAGTACTACACAGTGAACTGGTATATGGGCAGCCCACATGATCCACCATTGTGGAATGTGCCCCTGCAATGAGTGCAGACATTGTGATGTGCCAGCTGACATGTCCCAGATATGTAGTGGTCCGGCTACAGCATTGCCACACTATCCCATAAAACATACCCCACATACCATATATACAACACTTTGTCTGTATAACTCTGTGGACACTGGAGTATCTGACATCTATGGGTGTATGTCATATGGGACAACACAGACATGTGACATAGATGGCCATCACACACATCTGGCCAACACATGTTCACACATGACCATGGAGGATGGCCAGAGACATGTAGTAACACACAGTAGATGTGATGTGTATGTGTGTACACCCTGTTGCACATTGTCTACACATGGTCCAACTATAGCCTTTGTTGAATGGTTGTATAGTAGATGTGGAACACTGGACATCCTAACAGCCTGTGCACAGCTTGTGGAGGTGTCACGTAATTTGACCACATACAATGTGTTGCACATCATGACTGTGTCACAGCATGAAAGTAGTCATCTGTACAGCTTCCACATATATACACAGACACCACATCATGCCAGAGATACCGTACATTTCCCTTGCTGCTGTTGGACATCACTGTCAGCCGTGCACCTCGTGTGTGTGGTACATACATGTATGTGGAACATGGTGTATTGAGCAGTCTGCCATGTGTGGATACAGTTGACAGGCAGCTAAGACATGTTAGCAGTTGTGCAGGGGTGTCATCGTTATGTCATCCGGTGACCTGTCACACATGACACAGCATGGTTTAGTGTGTATACACCTCAGCAACGTGGGTCACAATCCACAATATGTTTGTATTGTGTATGCACGCAGTCATGGCTATGCACTGTGTGTTCTTCCACACTGTAGAGCAATAGAAACAGCTCATGATTCCATGCAATGGCACTGTGTCTGTACTTCACACTGTATAGCAATATGGCCTCATACCACCCTCAATGGTCATACACATCTGCTAAAAGTGCATTCTATCTGTAGGGCATACATACAACACTGCAATGTGACACCATTACACCGCTGTACATGTGTCAAGACACCATTGTGTCAAACATGTATGCATGTCACTGCACACATCAGCAGATTACATGTCATACTACATGTTAATGTCAAGGACATATGCCTCACATCACCCATGTGTACTGTTAACCTGTGCTGGTCCACATGGTGTATCACAGGGATGCATGATAACTACCATGATTGTGTGATATGCATGGCTTCTGCTATGACACATGCTTGCTGTTGTGTGCAACCCAGGGATGTAATCTAACTAACTTTGTTAATGTCTGAGCTGCATGCCGTCTACTGTATCACATGCATGCTGCATGCCTTATGTCATATCATATGCATGGTTGTCTGTGTGTGTCTGTGTGTGTGTCTGTGCGTGTGTCTCTATTGGAATGTAGAGTCTTTGTTTGCCTTCACAGGTGATGTAGGTGCATTGCCCTCCCATACTCCATCTGATGTTAGCGTCCCCACAGACTCTAGCAGTGATGAACATATGCTTGAGGTACAGGCAGGGTTGTCAGGGGCTGAATCTGTGCCTTTGTTTGCCATCCCACCTATATCTCCCTATTCCCCGCACACAGTTCTCATACCAACACATACCCCATCATCAGTGGCCATAGAGGAAGGACAGTTACTGTGTGTTAGCTTGGAAAAGGAATGTGTGGTGGCAATGGAAGGTGTGTCATCACACCATGGTGTCAGTGAACTGAACGCAGATGCGCCACACAGGCATATGGCCAGTGCTGCTCGTCGGAGGACCCCTGGCCGACATGCACCTGCATGACAGAGCACAGCAGCTGGTTTCATCTGACACATGTTTCAGACTGTAATGGCAGCACAGGCACATGCTGAACAGCAGAAGAGAGAAGGGCAGAGGCTTCAGAGGGCTGCTATCCATTCTTTAAATGAAAACATCCAGGCATTGGCAAATGCTCAACAGTAGATTGCTGATGTTTTGGACAGGCAATTGGGTGACATGGTTGGAATCCTTGACCGTGGCATTGCAATCCATGAATGTGAGATGTCTGTGCTGGAACATCTGGTAGGAGTGAGGCATAGGCCACATGGACATAGGCCAGCTACACCACCTGGTGCAGGTCTACGCGAATGAACTACCTCACATGCCCGCTCCCATAGTGCCACTAGCAGCAGCAGTGCAGCTGGTGCTGTGCTGTCCGCACCAGGACACAGCAGGCCACATGGACATGGCCCTGGACTGTCCCAGTGGGGACACGGTTCCAGTGGACATGTGTCATCGGACAGTACCCATTCTGTACCTCTGTCTGGTAGTGTCCGTGCAACCCCTGGCAGGCACAGGTCACGTGGCAGTGGACAGACATAGTGAGCTGTACATCCTGGTCTGTACAATCTGGAGCTGTCAACAATACCCCTGTGTAGGCCGGATACATGGCAGAACTGTGTGCACACATACATGCACACACCAGAAACATCTGTAGGGCACCAACACCCTCATGCATAATAACCACACATGTCCAAGTAGATTACAGGCCCTAACCCACACACATGATATCATCCACTGGTGCAGCCTAGGCCCCTGGCAAACATTATCACCCTGTGCATATGATGATGCCTGTGCCGCATCCCTGTCATCCACACCATCAGTGCAGGGACATGCTCATATGGTCTGATGCACAGGGTGAACAGTATAGTGAGATAGTTGTATACTACAATTGTTGTGTACTGTTGGCACGCAGCAGACATACCATGTAGTACAGGATTACACTGCATGTTTTATGTTCACAGTATGTGTCTTGGTAACAACAGTCACAGCATGTTGGTAATGATGGCCTGCATCCCTCCTGAAGGTCTAATTGTATGTGCCATTATGTGGCAGTGTTTGCGGTTAGAATGCATTGTTTTATGTTCACAGTATGTGTCTTGGTAACAACAGTAATAGCATGTTGGTAAGGATGCCCTGCTTCCCTCCTTCAGGTCTAATTGCATGTGCCATTAAGGACCAGTGTTTCCAGTTTCACATGTGTAAATGTGGAGTACTCACAGGCATGGATGGCAATACCAGCATGCTATATGTAGCCTCTACCTCACTGTGAGTAAGGCTGAAATTCCATAGATCTCTTTACACCTACTGATCTAGGAGCATGTGAGCTGTGTACTAGGCTATGGTGGCTAGGGACGGGACATCCATACCAGGTGACTTCACAGGTACAGCTACATGGTGTGGGGGGTTTACACAGTGGTCTATCTGATGTCAAGGGTCGGGGCCTATTGATAGCATGAGGACTTACTGTGTAGCAGTAAAACACTGTCACATTACAGGATGTGAACACACACAGACATACACAGACACACACAGTAACATGCCCACACTCACGGGGTCAACAACACGGTAATGCACATGATAGTGTTGAGGTGAGGACCCCTGCCTATGTGCTAAGCACCATTACAGTACTGTGCACCCACATGACGTGACTCAGAGAATGAACATGTACAGGTAATCAGTAATGCGTAAGACTGACAGCATCAACAGGGTAGTAGATTGCATCACCTTGAGGGGTTAGGGGCCCTGTCTGTTCTCAATGGTAGCATGCATCCTCACTCCATGCACCAGACAGCCATACATACATACATACACATACACACACTGGAGTCCACATGTTGTGCACATACAGATAGCTAACGTGTGTGATACACACACACCACCCCTGCCTATATCTTGCTGTCTACACGGCAGTATGTACAGATCTCTACAACAGTGTACAGGGGTGGGTAACAATTGGGATGTATTCCCCACCATATGTGGCATATATGGTCTCACAGGCAAACACACATGGCAGTACTGTGAAACAAACACCTGCTATCTTCTGATACGTCTGACAGACATGCCACAGTTTTGCCCGCATTGCAATGTGTATCAATGCTACCTTCGGCAAGTGTGCTGCTATATCCACAGGGGAGGATGTAAGTGTTACAGGTGTCAACTGTTTTACAGTCCGTGACACTGACCGCTGTGTAGGTTGTATATCTTCACCTTCAATTACCAGAAACATAGTTTACTGTTTGCAGATGTTATGGTAGGATGGCTTGTGAAACACCTGTGAGCTGTCTTCAGCAAACATCCACCTGCAAAGGTGGCCCACCACTTTATGTACACACATCCATCCATACCTGATGTACATCTTACCATATTGTCAGTATTTCACCATATACAGGTGTCAATGATGGGACTGCATTGCAACTGCACGTTGTAGTCGGACACAAATAAACTGCAAACATCAGCTACTGCTCATGCATGGTAGCTGAATGCACACCTCTACATGTACATGTGCATAGGTCCTACATTCCTGTCATGTAGCCATGTTTGTATGCATTGCAATTGGTGAACATGTGTGACATACATGACACATGGACTGTTGTATGCTATGATAGTTGTCATGGGTAACCAGTACAGAGGGAATGTTAACTCAGTCAACATTGTTACCTTATGTACTGTTAGCATTGAACAGCCATGGACCTACCTTCCATGTGCATGTGTGTAATCACTGTAGCCACGTGTCTGCATGAAGGACAGCATTAGCTATGCTATGTACATGTGTGTGTGTGGGGGGGCATGTACATATCCACGGCGGTTACATGTATGTCACATCCAAACATGGGTCTGTCGCCTGGTGTACAGCAACAGTTATCTGTAACAGCTGTATAAGACCCAGGGCCCCTGTTATGTGTACAGCCGACCTGGTTATGAATAGTGGTATCAGTGCATTGCATAACACATGATGGAACCCTGTCAGTACATGGGTAGTCTGCGCAGTTGCTGTACAGCTAGGTACAGTCCACTGGTCATGAGTAACATGGTGTTGTACTAATGTATGGATGTGTGTTGCTGGTCCAAGAACACAGTGATGTGTGAGGGCTACATACTACAGTGCGGCATTTACCACTGTGATCTGCACCTGACATATCTGTGATGGCTTTTGAGAGTGTACTGGTCAGTACATGTGAGTGGCCTTCATATACATGGGGACACTAACACCTGGAGCGGTCCGTAACGGTCTTATGGCCCACATGTCTGAATCTGAGATATACAGTGGTAGTGCTATTGTGCACAACTGAGCCTTATGCCAGGTGTTCCTCACTGCACAGATGTCAGTATTCCCCATTGTTGGATCTAGATTGGCAGCTATGATTGTGAACGCTACACATCTAGCACTATTTAGCATACACATACAATGCAGTTGTCCTGTAGGTGTCAGGGTGTTTACTTGGTCTCAGGTTATTCGTCTATGTATGATACTACATGTGCGAAGTACCCACTCCTGCCAGGATAACACCACAGGTGGTATTAGTGTGCCAGGTTTAGATTGGTACAGCTAAGGTGATGGACAGCAGCAGACATTGTGTAGAAGACCGGTGTCAGACATATGTCATACAGCGTTCATGCTAACAATGATGACTATCGACACACTGTGCCCTTCCCTGTTTAGAATCTGTGTGCATATGACAGCCCTTCGCTACTAAGTGTGTGAGCATGCCCATTACACCATTATGTAGATGGACACATAGTAGCACCCGTCAGTCTGGAATGCACTAAGTGTGTGTGCATGCCCAGTAACACCTTGTGGTAGTTGTGTGCCCGTGTATGGGCATGACCACTGTTATCCTGTATAGCGATAGTGGTCATCCAAGCATCAGTTGGCCATACCCCATTTCAGGATGGATTCCTACATTTAACACACTAGTTCATAGGTATCTACACCATAACTGCCAGCATCCATGTCGATGCCTGCATTCCTAGAAGGTCATATTGACTGTCTTGCAAGGTGTACTGTCTGTGGCGCGTCTCGTATCTAAGTAGTGCTGTACTAGTGCTCCGTAGATAGCCAGTTGTCCTGCTCACGCCACTGCTGTGTGTTCATCTCCATCTGCCTTGGGACATTTATATGCTTTTAGACTGATCACACTCCATACAATCCCTATCGGTGTCTTTGCCTTTGCTGATGATGTCACCCACCCAGTAGTATGCCTCTGGGAGTGCTGTGATCCAGTAATCTCGGTAGCGTGTTCTGTAATTGTGTAATGCTGTAGTGTAATAAGGTAGTCAGGTCTATGTTTTAATCTCAGCCCTGTCATGTGTGTGTGTGTGTGTGTGTGTGTGTGTGTGTGTGTGTGTGTGTGTGTGTGTGTGTGTGTGTGTTTCCAGCTGCCTGGGGACAGAATAAAGTTTTTAGACAGCTCACTCTCCTTACACTCCCTATTGGCGACTTTGCCTTTGCTGATGATGTCACCCACCTAGAAGTATGCATCTGGGAGTGTTGTAATCCAGTAATCTCGGTAGCGTGTTCTGTAACAGCGTAATGCTGTAGTGTGATAAGGTAGTCAGGTCTATGTTCGAATCCCAGCCCTGGTGTGTGTGCGTGTGTGTGTGCTTCCAGCTACCTGGGGACAGAATAATGTTTTTAGGCACTCTCCGTACACTCCCTATTGGCATCTTTGCCTTTGCTGATGATGTCACCCACCTAGAAGTATGCCTCTGGGAGTGCTGTGATACAGTAATCTCACTAGCGCGTTCTGTAACTGCGTAATGCTGTAGTGTGATAAGGTAGTCAGGTCTATGTTTGAATCCCAGCCCTGCCGTGTGTGTATTTTCAGCTGACTGGGGACAGAATAATATTTTTAAACAGCCCACTCTCAATACACTCCCTATCGGCGTCTTTGCCTTTGCTGATGATGTCATCCATCTAGAAATATGCCACTAGGAGTGCTGTGATCCAGAAATCTCGGTAGCACGTTCTGTAATGTGTAATGCTGTAGTGTGGTAGAATAGACAGGTAGGTGCTTGATTCCAAGGCATGGCAGGTGTGTGTGTTTGGCAGTCATACCCTATGTGTTGGTATCTGTGGGTGGCTAGCTTCAGGATGTGTTGAGTGTGTTTTGTTGCTTTCCTATATAGTGTCCACAGCTCGCATAATCGTCCAAGACACTGGGTTGTCAACACATACATTCGAAAATAGGTCTGGTGAGTAAATGTCAGCAGCCCTACTCTTACCCTTAATACAGTCTGACCTGTGTGACAAAACGAAACACACTTGCCTTGCTAGTAACAACAATACATAATGCAGGTGGCACATGTAGTTTCCTTTTCATTCCTGTCTAATGCTTTGGCGTCATGTGGTCTGCCATTGTGATATAAATGCAATATCTACGTATGTGTGTATATGTATATGTGTGTGTATGTATGTATGTATGTATATATATATATATATATATATATATATATATATATATATATATATATGTATATGTTTAATAATATATATGATATATGTAGCTATAGATAGATAGACATAGATATATACATATATGTATGTGGACATTAGCACTATTGAATGTTTGTGCTGGATGATCTGTACGTGATCACCTCAGATGTATGCATATCTGCCATGGCGTAGTGGTAAAGCACATCATCTGTGGTCTTCAGGGTCCCGGGTTCTAGTCGTGTAGACACCGGTTATTTTGTTGCTGGGAAGACCATGGGACATCGAATACGGTGATAGTAAGGCATCTGTAACCAGTTGTGTATGGATGTGAGCGACAATAAGCAGTGGTTATTAATTTGGGGGTTCGGTATGTGTCATATAACTATGCATTAGAAGTCAATAGTGTATCCCGTTTATCCCCAGGGTGTGATGCAGATCCCTGGAGTGTATGTGTGTAGATAGCCGGGTGCAGGGCTCGAATATAGATGAAAGCATGGGATGGTGGTCAGGCATACTGTACGTACATGGGAGACCTGTGCCTCGGGAGTGCTACTGCCTTAGCACACCTAAGCTAGGGGTGTGTCTATACCTACCTAGTGACATTGGGAGGGACAAAAGCAGTAGTGGGGTAGTCAGGGTGAACAGGCTGCACAAACAGGTGAAGATAAGCACAATCAGCAGATTACATGGCCAGCCCACACCAGAACACTATGGTAATGTGAGCAAGCACCATACACACAGTTTTCTTCCACACTCTACACCATCGGTGTATACATGCAGGGACATTTCACAACACAGTCCAACCAAATGAGAAGGGCTGCAGCAGGCAACATATACCAACATATGCAGGATGCTGAGGGCAGTGAGGATGTGTATGCTGCCGGATAACCCTTCCTGGGGTGACATAAGACATTATAGACCCAGGGTGACTTACCACGGGCTACATGAGCTGGGGATAGTGGAACGCTATGGGGTGGACAGAGACCTCCTACAGCGGCTTGTTGACCTGTTACTGCCACACCTGACACATCAAACAGGCAGAGGGAAACCCATCACAGTGAATACCACGGTATGTGTTGGCCTAGGTATACTAGCCACAGGTACCTCCCAAAGCACAGCTGGGGATATCATGTGGATCTCACAGGCATCTGCATCCAGAGTATTGCACCAGTTCACAGACACCATGTCAACACATGCTAGTGAGCACGTATGTGTCCTCAACACTCGTGATTAGTAGACCAGCAATATGCATCTCTTCCACCACATGGCTGACTACCCTGGGGTACTGGGTGCTATAGCCTGCACACACGTATGCATCAAAGCACCACCCGGTGAGTGGGGTAGGGCCTACATTAACTGCAGGGGCATACCCTCCAACAGCTAGGCCATATGCGATGGCCAGGACATTAAACTGAATGTGTGTGCTGTCTGCCCTGGAAGCTATGATGATTCCGATATATGGCATCTGACACAGCTGTACCACACCTTTGCATATATGGACATCGCCTACAGTCTCCTAGTGGGGATGCTGGGTAACCACTGGAGCCGTGGCTGATGACACCCATCAGCAATGCACACACACCTGAACAATCACAACATAATGAGGCAGATGCACAGGCAAGACATATAATTGAGCATGTGTTTGGGATGCTCAGGTCACGGTTCTGGTATCTGGTCTGGACATATCAGGTGGAGCCCTGCAGTATTCACTAGCTACATGCACACAGATTGTTATGGTATTTGCTATGCTACACAATCTGATCCTGCAGTAACAGTTGCAGCAGGAACAGCATGGGGCAGGGCCACACGGCCCACCACCACTGCCAAGGCCTGTACAGGCACTGTGTGACCTGGAGGAGGAACTTCCTGAGCTGGGCCCGGTAGCCGAAAGGGCCGTGCACAGTATGACCTTCCCTTGGCAAAGAGGCAACACCAGGCATATGCACTGACACAGTAGGTACCCAGGAATTTCACCTTCTCTGACTCATACACAGTACAATGGATGCCAAACATGACACTACCTGTGCTCAGCCATATATAGGAAGTGCACTGTGTGCATCTGACATAGGCAGTCCTCCAGCACCATCCTCAGGTCTGGAACACACCCAAGGTACATCTATCGACCTAACAATTGGCAGTTGTATTAGAATGTGTATTTACCCATTGCTATGGTATGGATGTGAGCATAAAAGAGAATTTGGTGGCCGAATGTTAGGGCAGCAGACAGTATACGTCCATAGTGGCACCATGACATCTGTAGCACATACCGGGGTCACAATAGTAGCCGGTAGTACATAGGGTGTCCTAACCCACTGCAGGTTATGGGCTGAACATCATGTGTGTTCATACAGCCAACACACGTTCCATACAGCTGGACAGGTGTAGACCACTACAGACAAATGATATACAATGGCCTCTGGATATGTCCAATGAATTACCCCAACCCCCCACAGACACACACAGACTACAGCAGGCCAGGCAGCTGGATGTAGGTTGTGAAAGCTAGGACGTCTGCCACCACTATGCTGGTAATTAAAGCTAGGATCTGATGTACACTGGAATGCCTCCAACCAGCAGTTTAGGTAGGTCCACACCCTGACATGGAGTACCTGGCATACCAGTGCAGTAGTGGCAAATGTGTACAACTGTCAGCTGTGCCCCCCTTCCAATGTACACATGTGAGAGTCATGTGCACCACCCCCGGTGCTGTGTAGGACTGTGGATGCGGATGGATGTCCCCCCACCCTATGCAGAAATGTAGCAACTGTCAATGCCACATGACCATTAGCTACCCTGCAGACACAGCATGCCACCTGTCGGTGTAGAATGCAGGGGTCAGCACCACAGTACTGACTATCTGGACATGTGACACATGCAATCCAGTTGACCATACTTGGCATGCTCACATACATGATGGTATGACGGTAATGTCAGTCGACAACATGCGTAACAGTTATACTGGGCATGCTCACACACTGCAACACAGGACGGCCAGGCCTGCAAACACCAGTGGTCCGGACATATCTGCCAGTACATTGCTATACTGTTGGATGACTGTGCTGTATGGTATGTGTGTGGTATATTGTCTGTACATATGCTATGGTGTATTCGTAATTCACATGAGCTATGTGCACAAGGTATTGCTACCAACATGTGCAAAGGACGTTTCTTTGTTTGCGGACAGAACAACGCATGTGGTTATGGAGTGGGTAAGGCACATTCTAGCAGGTGGGAGCAGTTGTGCGTGAGTTTGCATGGTGTTAAGCACTGCTGACCTCTGGTTACAGCTCCTTATACCCATTTAGACTCCACATTTCTTTAACAGTGCACTACTGGCATACTGGTAGACATACTGGTAGACAAACACGCTTACACCCACTCGCTCACCGATATTTGTGCTTACATTTGTCACTCACGCTGGGTGTGTGCGATCCCTTGTGATGCGTATTACATCGGACTACATGATTACAGTATCAGGTATGTCTAACCATTAGGCAATGGCAGGCGTTGACTGTACGGACTCGGCGGCCTGTCCAGTAACATAATCATATTATATGCGTGTTCCTCACACAATCTGCTCCCATCTGGCTGATACATGGGAACTGATATTCTGCAATGCTGACATGTGAATGTTATTTGGTTAACGCAGCTCTCTGCTGGGTCATGCTACTGCATACCTAATGTAGGTTTTCCACCTTTTAGATTGGACGACGGGAGACTGTAGGAGTAACACCTTTCCCACTTTGCAAGGGACAGTCCCTCATTACACATATGTGTCATGTGACAATACTCTAGCCATTGCAACTGCCCTGATTAGAGGACATTCTTATATTCTACGTGTCTGCAATAGTTGCATGTAATGGGTCTTGTATACATGACACGTCGATATGTTATGTGAAGTAGCATAAGCAACTTGACAGCTGCTAGACTAAGCTTTGATTTGTGCTAATATGTATATTTCTGTACTATGCGTGGCAGCAGGTATGTTCTGCCCTGGTACGTCTGACATTTCTACAGAGCAGGTCCCACTTTGGCCATTCGGAATGGTGGCAGCCCTATAGGACCTATATGTAGAGCTATCACATTTGGCAAGGCAACACATACCCACAGCCAGTAGTAAACTGATTACTTCACCGGTTTGCATATGTTAAGGTTATTCTAGTAGCATTGTAGTTGCTAATACTGTTTCCTATAACATGTAGCTGTTTCTGATACAGCAAAATAATTTTATTGACACCACTACACAATATATGACCTCCTTTCCCGAACTCACAGGCCATGTGCCATAACATTCATTTTGCAGGTCACAACTGCCCAGACTGGTGTGTCCCTCAAAGGCGAACAGGTGGTAATCCACATCTATTTTGCTATCATCTACCTAAGGTGGTCAGCAAAATATGCACTTTCCGTCACTAGCAGACCTCATATACCAATGGCAGAGAATGAACACTGTATCAGGGACACTGCATAACACCCTGAGGGACACATTTAGATGATTGCTTCTATTAACCAGACACATTGACAGTCACAGAGCATATGTATTCATTCACGTTTATTGAGGTACATGCTGTTTATGACTCATACATGTTGTCATCAGTCATTACCTGTATTCCGCATCCTGTCCACCTAATATCACTAGTTCTGGAAGTGTTTAGTTCGACTTTGTTACATTCTGATTCATAACTATGGACGTCCATGCTAATCAGGTATACGACACTGATATGGTCCATATGTATTCCCCCGATGGTTTACAAACTATCCAGTAGATGTGCTGTTCAGGTTTGGGAGGTATAGGCGTCTGCTATGCCCACATAGGAATATTAATGACTTCCACTGGGCGGGCCTACTACATCTCTGCCAACCAGCACCTGCACACTTAAGCCCATTATTGCATACCCATGATTCACCTACCTGGCACCCCTTTACAGCACTCATAACAAATACTTACTGTGAGCGCAGCTGGGGTATGAGCACACCCCTACACATTGCCCACTCTCCCCATCTCGGGACACATGTCATACGTTTTGTCAACCCATGTGTTATTACACTTGCACAACCTACTATTCTATGTACACCTACATCCTGCTTGCATCGATAACCAGGGGTTCACACATAGAGTGAAGTTCTGGTGTCTCGCAATGGACCCCATTATCCATGTTTAAAGTGTAGACCTTGCAGATCTCTACCTCTGGTACTTTCCTGCCGGTGTTTTGGACAGCAGCAGTGTATTTATCTTTATTGCCTGTCTGTATGTCTGACCGGCCTAGCTGGGCGGTGTGGGACCTCCCAGTAACAAATGCCTGGTCTTAACATATGTTACCCGTAATTGTTGTAAAGTAACCTAGTTATGTACATGTGTATATCTACAATGACATATATATTTGTTTTGAGTGTATGTGTATATATCAATAACTGTTGTGTATATATATATATATATATATATATATATATATATATATATATATATATCTTTGTGTGTGTGTGTATATATATATATATATATATATATATATATATATATATATATATATATACACACACACACAAAGATCTATATATCTATATATATATATATATATATATATATATATATATATATATATATATATATATACATATATCTATATATACATCTGTGTGTCCGTTAACCAATACATTTCCCGGACATACCCACTTACACATGCATATTGGGTTTTATCTCTGCTTCAACAGCATACTATCGTCTTAGTCATTATGACACCGTCACTTCACTCCGGTTAACTTGTAATAAGTATACAGCACGTTATACAGCGGACAGATGTCCACTGGTGTTTCCCTTCACATTATACTATTTCTTTCATTCATATATAAGATGAATATTAGTCTGGACATCACTTATGAATTCACTACAGGTATGCAATAGCCCTGTCAACAAATGTGACAGTTGGTTGGTGTACATATGTGTACGGACCTCTGTGATACTTGGGGACTACTTTCAACAGTGACATGGACAAGACAATGACAAATCAGGGACAATCAGGGACACTTCTACAATATTAGTACTATTAAATTGGAACGTGTTGACAGATTCGTATTACTACTTATTTTCTGCAGTTAAATGCGTCTATTACTCTTAATTCTTGTCATTAGTCATTCTCATTCAACACCTTTCCTCCAATGGTCACTGGCTTTGTGAGTGATTAAGAGGCTGGCCAGTTATTGTGCAAATGCTCTGACCATTGGTAGGGTTGCCACATTTTCATATGTACAGGATGGGACATATTCTGGAGACACCAGATTTTTTAGGCCAACTTACCCACAGTCAGTGCAGGGTTTAGAACATTCAATATTTTCCTAGCTGACAGCCTATTCCTTTAGCACTTTAGTTGCTTAGTCATTTCTTGTACGAATTACATATTTTATATCCAGACATGAGTGCTTTAGGCTACTGTTACATGAAGTATGGTGCATAGTTATTTCCTACAATCACAGGACATTTGCCATTGTATCATTGTTGGTCAGGACACACCTACCCAAACAGTGAATGTCCCTCACACATTGGGTCAGGAGGTACCCTGTTTACATCAGTGCCTTAATCACCCTATTTCCAAGTGCCACTATGCAAATGTGTACAATATATTCTCTCGATTATTCATGTGGGGAGACGTGCGTCATGGGCAGGTGTTTGATCCTGGGTTGTAGGTTCTGCATGACCGTCTAGGGCTGGACAGTCTCATGCACAACTACTGCACATTCAACTTGTGTCCGTATGTCTACAGGACTGGACATCATGTCCTGATACCCAGTCTGATGTTTACACAGGTTACTTATCCCATGAGGGATATCCAAAAATTGAACAAGACCAATATCGTCCATTCTTTTGGCTTTACGAAAATGTGTTGGGGTTTTACATGCAAGGGATACATAGTTTGCAATCCTGAAACTGCCTAGGGTGACACTGCCTACTACATATGAGTAGTGGTCACTATGAGTAGATATGGCTGTGCCAAGCTAGTATGCCGAGTATGGCTGGATTTGGTGGACATTCAGGTATGGGGGTGGGTTGTTTGTTGTGGAGGGGATGATGGGTATTCAATTATGCATCCAGGTGTGTTGCATTTGAATGGGCCGGTTCCGTCCAGACCATTCTGTGGGTATGTGCCGGTGACGTTTCTGTACATTTGTATCGCACATTTTAATATTCATATGTTTGTGTGATTGTGTTCTACACTATGGCCTGTCAGGTTGTATTGCAGATGTGTATACTTGTTCTATGTGTTTCTTTCTGATTCACCCGCTGCTACCTCATACACCCCCAGTCCACCTATTCTCCATCCAACACAGTCTCGCCTTTGTGGATTATACCATTACCTATCCCCCCCACACACATATTCCTGACACTCCATCCATCACTTCTTTGGTTGATGGCCCAGGACACGGTCAAGGGAACACATTGCATACACTACATATATCAGGTACCTGTATGGTTGTGTGGACTACCCTGGTATGTTTCACCTTCCACATGCTGTACATCACGCACATAGGTACACGCCCATACTTAACTTTCATGACATGGTTGCTACACCCGGGTAATACCTGTCAACTGTGACACATCCTGACAAGTACGGCTTGGACCGCATATGGGCAGATTTTGGCAGACAGCTCTGACTATTGGTAGGGTGCCAGCTTTTCATATGTCCAGGATGGGATATATTCCGTACACATATCTGATTTTACAGGACAACACATACCCACGGTCAGCACTATGGATAATACTTTTCCTTTCTGCCTACATGTTAGCTTATTGTTGTAGCAGTTTATATGCTCCTTCTGTTTCGTTTTCTTGCTTATTCTATTTCTTGTCACATGTGGTATGTTACATACGGACATACCTATTGTATGTGACTATTACATGCGTTGCGGGATATACTTCTGTCATACATATTTACATTTATCATAGTTTTTGTATGGACACATCTGCCCAGCAGTGTACTATCCCTCACAATGTGGGACAGCTAGTAACCCTGACCATTGGGCTAGACGTAGCTATTGGCGGCACGCTAACATGATGCGTTTCACTTCCACTTGGTATAACTATCTACACTGCATTAGAATACGGGCACATGGTTTTCAATGTCATTTGTTCAAGGGATGGAGACTCGATATTCCCTACCATGCATTTGTGTTTGCTTCTTCATTTTGTGTTCGCAAGAACTGTCTTGCATGCTTTGCATATGTTTCAGTATCCATGGACACTGACAGGTGTGATTACTATTGCAGGCAAATTGTTATATTCAAGCATTTTAGGTTGCACGTCGACAGCTGACATTTCCATGCCTCTGTGCGGCACTTCGACACGCCCTATGCACTCGCGCTCATTTCTTATGCACGTGGCTGTGGCGGCAGCGCTCCTTCATTAATATGTATTTGGCGCTACTGCGCTATCTACATGCCGCACGGTCGGCACAAGCCTAACACCGGCCTTGTGCCGAGCTTCATGAAACCCGGGCCTGGTATTTGGGATGTGACAGACTTATACTCTGCCCTTTGTATTTATCTTTCAGGCCATATATTCTAACACTGTTCACTCCTGCTCTTTTCTCTTAAACATCAGTCTTTGTATGTTACTCTTGGTTGAAAGCAAGAAATAACTAACTCTGCATTTAAGTTTCCTTTTGTCACAGATGAGCTTCATTAACAGTGGAGCTGAGCTACACAATGTCTTTCTTAATATTGGTTTGAATAATTTAAGCTCCAGCAACTGAGCTTTCACCATTATTTAATTACTCATATTCTTTAGAAAAAAACTGAAGATATGCTGGAGATTTGCTCATCACTGCAGCAGATTGTAATAGATCTACCACTGGTTCCAAGTTTACAAGGTAACTGTGATAAGTGTAGTCAAATATATAGTGAGATAATTTTTCGTTTTTGTTTCTGCTTCCTTAGAAGGCATTCAACTGTGCTTGCCTTATATAAAAGTGTCTTACTTATGAAACTCCTCTATGTTGATTCTGGAAGTCACAAGGTGTTCACATCTATACACCTAAAATGGGCACCCTATGACTTTGAATGCTATTAAATTAATGTATCAGCAGCCAGTTAGATGTTAAGAATTTACCAGTGTGTTGTGTTCTGATGCAGCAGTTATTATTTCTTTTTTTTGCATAGTATTTAAATCTCAGCATAGTTCTGTATTTATGTCAGTGTAATTCCCACTTTGTTGTGGTTCTGTTGATAATGGAATATTTTTTAAATGATTCTAACAGCAGTATATTTAGTGACTGTCACTGTATGGATCATTTTGATCTAGTACATATACTCCAGGCTGCTTCATGAGAATAACACACTGTAGATGAGGTTTAATGATACAAACAGAGTGCATGTAAATTTTCCGTGATGTAGAGATAGAGCTAGATTGTACAGATTAGAGATAAATTAAAATAAAAAAATCTCTTAAATATAAATCCAAAATGATAATATAAATACCTTTTAATGCATTTTAGTGTCATTAAAATCCCCCTTTAAATACTAACTCCTGTTATCTAAAATAAGTTGTTTCATTGCTGCAATGTAACTTTTCACTTGCCACTATAACCAGTACCCCACTGTTATCAGCCTTTGTATACATAAAGCTTTTGACATTCACCAAGTTATTACAAACAGTTCTTTCAAGTATGTTTAAACTGAACACACACACACACACACACACACACACACACACACACACACACACACACACACACACACACACACACATACACATATATGCATTTACTTGCTCCTAAGCATCAACTAAGGAAACCTAACGCATTGTGACTATTTATAAATAATACATTGTCAATATTTGAATGCACTTGTGAAAATGAAATTACTAAATTGCTAAGTCGGCTAGAGAGAAGAAAAAAACTAACACTGACACAGCCCCTCCAAACCCACACATTATGTTATTCAAAGTATGTCTGAAGGTACATTTTTTTGGTCTGTTTTTTTTGTTTACTAATCAGAACAGGAAAGTATAGAGTTGAGATTTTTTTATTTTTCATATTTGTTAATTTCATTGTTTAACAGCAGAAACGTGTGTAGAGTGGTGAACAAAAGCAACAAGTAAAACAAACACCACACCTGAAGCCAAAATCCCACAGCAGTCTCATAACAATGCAGTAGTCCTGTATTCCAATGAAGATAAAAAGTTTAATGACAAGCAAAAATCCAAACAGTAAATACTCAAGTAGGTAGATAAAAAGTTTAAGGACAAGCAAAAATCCAAGCAGTAAATAATCCAATAGGTAAGTGCTTTCGTCATTCTCAGTGC
This sequence comes from Protopterus annectens, assembly GCF_019279795.1. Taxonomy (NCBI): domain Eukaryota; kingdom Metazoa; phylum Chordata; order Ceratodontiformes; family Protopteridae; genus Protopterus; species Protopterus annectens. The sequence continues at coordinate 1,922,052,946 of NC_056726.1, forward strand.
AGACTTTATCACAACCAAAAGTGCTTAACTTCACATCCTTTATATTGTTGTTGTCTTTTGGCTTTTCCCGGTTAGGGGTCGCCACAGTGGAACTCCGGTCCACTAATGATTGGCAGTAGATTTTCATGAATGCCGAGGTGCCAGCTTGATGTTCAACCTTCAATGAAGGCACGCCCATTTACACACGTCTTTCGAACACCCACCCAACTGCGGGGAGCACATGCAGACTCCACACAGAAGGTATTCCCCGCAATCCAGCCGAGAATCGAACAGGAGAACCACTTGCTGTGAGGCAACAACGCTACCTCTGCACAATTTCACCAATTAGTAAAACAGCCCTTTCTTAAAAATCAGAACATTAAAAACAGCTAGTTGCATGAAGAATATAAAAATACTTCCATTAAAGTGTCAAAGTCCTTTCAAACAAAATAGGCTTAACAGATACATTTTCATTCATGCCAGGGGGCTGGCAAAGATTTAAAAGGAGTTGCCACTTCAACTCAGCCTTCTCAATCTGTTTGACCAGTTACCCACCCTGGCATTTTTAACTACGACTTCTAAAATACCAAATTTGAAGCCAGAAAAAAACGGGCAAGTCAGAGTTTGCTTAAAAAGAGCATTGTTATAAACCCACACATTATGATAGGAAAAACCCTTTTCTTAACAGTATGATACTCAAAGCATGTCTGAAGGTACATTTTTTTGGACTGTTTCTTTGTTTACTAATCAGAACAGGAAAGTATAGAGTTGAGATTTTTTTCTTTTTCATATTTGTTAATTTCATTGTTTAACAGCAAAAATGTGAGTAGAGTGATGAACAAAAGCAACTAGTAAAACAAACACCACACCTGAAGCCAAAACCCCAGAGCAATCACAAAACAATGCAGTAGTAATGTATTCCAATGAAGATAAAAAGTTTAATGACAAGCAAAAATCCAAACAGTAAATACTCCAGTAGGTAGATAAAAAGTTTAATGACAAGCAAAAATCCAAACAGTAAATACTCCAGTAGGTAAGTGCTTTTGTCAGTCTCGATGCAGACTTTATCACAACCAAAAGTGCTTAACATCACATCCTTTATATGCTGTTGTCTTTTGGCTTTTCCCAGTTATGGGTCGCCACAGTGGAACTCCGGTCCGCTAATGATTGGCAGTAGATTTTCACGAACGCTGAGGTGCCAGCTCGACATTCAACCTTCAATGAAGGCGCACTCATTTACGCATGTCTTTCGAATGCCCACCCAACCGCGGGGATGACATGCAGACTCCACACAGAAGCAGTGGCGGCTGGTGACTTCAAATCAAAGGGGGGCTGCAGGGGATAGCTGAATGGGTGGGGTCAATAGGAAGAGGTGCGGCCAACTAGAAAGGGGAGGAGCTATGCTCAAAACCACAAAAACTAACTTTAATTAAATATGCTGCCCTGGGTGCCAAACCCTCATTATGAGTGTCCAATCAAGACAAATGAAGTGTAAAAGAATAAAAATATTTAAATGCATTGGCTGCATGACAGCTTATTTAATATCTAGATGGAAACAAAAATGTTGTGAGGCATGAAAAAATAAATTACTTTTTAAATACATTACAGGAATGCCAGTCAAAATCAAGTATAAGAAAAACAAGCAGCACTCTACTCAAACTAATTCTCCTTGCACTGCAGTTCTAATTATAAATTTATATTCAGCTTTATTAAAGACCATGTAACATGCTGAAAGTAGCAATCTCTGTGATGCCCCCACTTGTAAAAATGTTTCTTATCCAAAACAGACCTGCTGCCTGACAACTATCTACTTGTTTCATGGCGAAAACACGATCAAAGTAAAAATGAAAAGCAAACAAGAAACAAGCTCAAGATACATTGCTTAAATTATTACTGTACAGGTTATGGACCACACATGAATGGCATTCTGTTTAGTTTACTGGTAAAGCCCTCAGAGATCACTAGAGGTCTCCAACAAGTGTAATGAGCTTCTTAAAATAATGTAATCCTGTCCTTTACTACAAATATTGTCATATGCATTTCAATATCCAATGTTTATACATTATCTAGTTAAGTATTCTCTGCATGGCAACAACAGAAAGGCTTCAATGTTGGCAATTCTTTAACAGTATGCTTATTAAAGCTTACTTGCATGTTATGATCTCAGACAAGCTTACTTGATGGTCATTAAAGCATTGCTACTTAAAACACAGAGCAACAGGTACTTTGAGTAATAAGCATAAATCAACAGTACAAAATATGACATAAACCAGACCATTCTGCAAAATCAAGAACAGATGAAAAGCCACTGTAGTACTTGTGTCTACCTTGTATGGGGGGATATGCTGCACATTTACACTGCATAACTGCTCCTTGCTTTGCTTGGACACATCTAGAGTCACTACATGGGGAGTGGGGTGCAACAAGTATGTCACAATTTGAAATGTCTCTGGCTGACGGTGATTGGCCCTAACACATTTGTCATACCTCTCACCCTCAGGGCAAGAAATCTGGGCAAAGCCATACATAGAAGTGGGACAAAGGCCCAAAAATAAGGACAATTTTTAAATATTGTTCTTATAAACTTAGAAAGATAATAAAATAGTAGGTCTTGCATTAGTATGAATTTTCTGAAGGATATGAAATCTGAAACTCAAATGCCTGTCATTATTTTCTAACTTCAGTCTTTAATGATTTACCACTAATTTGCCAAAAAAAAACACAATTTTATGAAAAATGGACCACAAAATGTGACGCAACAATATAAAATAGCCACACAATATAGCTGGGAACCTGTCAAAGAAGGGAAACTTTAATATTAGTACTGCTAACTTGAGCAGCTGACAAAATAAAAGAGTCTACATGCATTTCTGAAATAAAAGTAATCTATAACTCTGATTATTACAGTTATTTCTTAATTATAAACCCTCCATGTTTTCTTCCAAAATTGCTATTTTGCAGAGAGATTATTAGGGGAAGAGCAACATTTTGAGCCAAATTCAGGGACAGTTGAGAGGTTTGGCTATGCCTAATTCTATAAAGCAATTTGCATGTACCTCTCAACCTGTTAATGTAATAAATCTGGACAAGGCCAAATATATTGGGGGAACATATAAACAGTACTAAAAATTGCTCTTGTATAAACTGGGACAGTCGATAGAACATGTCTTACTTTAGCATGCATTTTTCTGTAGGTTATGAAGTCTGAAACTAGTGTGTCATTATTTAGTGACTTAATTCCTAAATGATTTGCCAGAAAACCACAAATTTTATGAGGAACAAACCAAAAATAAGAAGCAAAAAACCTATTCATTCTTTGAAAATCTGGACAGTTGGGTGGTATAGTTCAGCTGGGGCTGTCTAAGTTTGCCGCCCTTCCCCCTCACAAAAACCATGGTCGAATGGAGACTCCCCCTGCAGTCATTACAATGATTCATTACTTTGCTATTTCACTCCATTTACCATAAACACTAATGTGCATACTGATTTACTTCTATGATGATTTGAACTTCATTTGAAAGTTTTATTTTGCATTTTACAGCACAAACACTAAGACATCTGCTAAACAAACTTGGCATTAAAACTTCTCTGCCCTTGAAACTCACATTCATTGAAACATTAAAACCCACATTCAAAGAAAATACATTTTACCTGTGGCAGATAAAAATTAATTCTGGGCTGTTTTCAAATCATAGGCCCCTTGCATATGAAACATACATGTGCTCTTTGATACACCTTCCTATTGCATTGAACATTTTTCCAGTAAACAATCAATGAAACAAAACTGCCCAATTCAGAACATTTCCATCATAAAAGTCTACTCAAACTTTTACAGTCCACTATTATCAGTAAATATGCACAATTCTACAGTCCACCATTATCAGTAAATATGCACAATCTCTGAAGTAGTAAAAAAGTCATCTAAATAATTCCATGTTAAATAAATCTGTAATGAAGAGGTTGCTGCTAACAGTCACCTTTATATTTCATGGTTTCATCGAAAAATAAAGGGCCAGATTCAGGAAGCCTCCGTGTAAGAGTTATAACTCTTACACGGAGGCTGCAGTTAAACTGTGTGATGTCAGCATG